>NW_027645708.1:0-147870 GCF_949357685.1 Gobio gobio | reverse complement strand
AAACCAGTCGTACAGTCGGACGACGTAGGGGCTTATGGGTTCATGCCTCATCATTAGCAGCAGCGCCACTTCTGTAACGAGAGGTTCGGGATGCCCGGGCTAGAGAAAAGTAGTAGACAGAAGGTTAGCTGGGTAAAAATCTGAAGAAAACCTATCATTTTTAAATGTACTTTTCTTTGATCTTTACAGACACGATCATCAGAGCCTTTCCAGGTTTATTGATCTATTACATTTACACCTAATGCTTCCTACAGGTGTATTGACTACAGTAATCAGCACTTAAACAACAAACAGCACTTAAACAACAAATACAACTTTTGACCAACTTACAATATCAAGATAACGATCATTGTCAATCTTGTGCATCTGCTTGATGGCAACCTGCAAAAAAAAAAACAGCGTTCAATAACGGTATTCAAGCGCCTGACTTTGCACATAACATTTACGATTTGAGCATCTAAGTATTAACCCATCTGTATTAAGAATGTTTTGATGCATGCAAGAGCAAAAATGTTTGTACAATTCAGCAAGATTGCTTTACCTTTTTGCCATCAAACTTCCGTGTTCCCTTGAACACTCTCCCAAAAGTTCCGGATCCAATCATCTCTCCCACGTTATAGAGAGTCTCAAAGGAGTCTGAAAAACAAAATATGAGAAATGTATGAGCTTGCAAACAAGACGATAATAATACTGTTTAAAACAATGTTGGAGAAATAATGTCTTTAATAATTTTAATAATAAATAATACTTTTACTTTAAAAAAAGGTTCCCAGTAAAATGAAATCCAATGTGACTGTACACTGCCCAGCCTTATTTCAGTCTCACCTGTTGAGCTCGTGTTCACCGGTGAAGCCTCCATAAGGCCATTTGAAGTCTCCGTTGGCTCGACGGGAACTTGACCTGGCAGCGGATGGCACATCCACTCTTCGTCGCTCCAACTGCCCTGTTCGTTTCGGCTATCCGATCTATCGCCACTCCACCTCCAATCGACGATGTACGAGCCTCTGCTGCTAAGGCTCAACGACTCTCTGCAGAACCGCCTCACTGTATTGTCCTCAGAGAGGGACAAATATGATGTGGACATGATGCCTGCTGAAGACATTTTTAATAATATTAATAATCAATGTCAATGGTGAAATTGTTACTTTATGTTTTATTTTTTTCAACTTTCTATTTTCAATGACACATTATTTTGTTAACTGAGCCATAACTTGTGTAATAAAAGCCTATTCTGACCTCTGCGAAAGCCTTTAGATGGAGTGGACGGACGTCCATGATCATCTGGGCTCTGCCGGCTGCCGCTCTGCCACTCTCTCTTCCTGTCAGTCCGACCTGTTGGCACAGAAACAGAAAACTCAGAAGACAGAAGCGCTAAATGTGTAGGAAGCTCCTGGATCTGTGATTGCTAGATCCTTTGTTTTATATTAAAAATATCAGTGCAAACAAGACGATAATAATTCTGTTTAAAACAATGTTGGAGAAATAATGTCTGCAGATTGACCATTATTTGGCTTGACGCCGGAGTGATCTGGATCAGGTGATGATGGACCAGGATCGGGCTCTGGCTCCAGATCCGCTGGAGGAACAAAAGACTCCACAACATCCACATCACTGAGACAACAGCAGAGGAGCGAGCGCCTCACAGCCTTACACACGTTCCTGAGGAAAGAACGAACTCGTTTCCTCTTCTTACATTCTGTGGGTTTTTCTGAAATGAAGAAAACAAAACTGAATGATTAGAAACATCTCTGACGTCCAATTAGGCAGTGATAAAATGACATAACTTACGTTTTACTTAAAAAAAAGGTCACCAGTAAAATGAAATTCAATGTGACTGTACACTGCCCAGCCTTATTTCAGTCTCACCTGTTGAGCTCGTGATGTACGAGCCTCGGCTGCTAAGGCTCAACGACTCTCTGCAGAACCGCCTCACTATATTGTCCTCAGAGAGGGACAAATATGATGTGGACATGGTGCCTGGTCAAGACATTTTTAATAATATTAATAATCAATGTCAGTGGTCACATGAAATTGTTATTTTCAATGACACATTATTTGTTAAAGGGTTATTAGTTCACCCAAACGCCGGCGCTACGTCATATTCTCGCGCATGCGTCGTGGAGGCCTACACGGAAGACAAGAAGAGGTTGAATAAAGGCGTTATTTTGATTTTTTTTTTGGCACAAAAACTATTGACGTCGCCTCGTAAAATTATTGTAGAGCCACTGTGGTGAGATGGACTTTGTAACGACATTTTAAGTGCCTTTTATGGGTCTTGTGAGTGTAAATGTACCAGGGTTTTTCCTACATTGAAAATTTTTTGGCGGCCGCCAAAACAAATTTTTGTCCCGCCAAAGCTTTATTTGATGAGCTATTGTGATTTATGAATGATGTAGAATAGATGCTGCGCTTGTAACTGAGTGACAGAGAGACGATCAGAGCTCCTCCCTCGCTCGCACTCTCTCTGTCTTCAAAATAAGCATTCTTAGCTTTCTAATATTTCACATATTACGTTAATAAAAATCAAAAGGTCGGAAGACCGAATCCATGTTGCACGTGGCGCTATCAGACGATGTTTTCCTTTCATTGCCGCTGGGTGTGAAATGCGCTCAAAAAACATTGACTGATTCTCTGACCAGCTGACATAAAGCATACTTTCAATAAACGGGAAACAAATCGTGTCCAGTTATGAAGTGTTTTCTGTGTGTTGACAAATCTTTCGCGATGTTCTAACAGACGGGATTCGCACACAACGCGTCTGCTAATGTCCGATTCGCAACCTAATGAACCGAATCATTTTAACGACTGGTTAGAACAACTGATCTGTCCAACACTGAACTAACGAATCAGTTTAAATTTACTCAGAACACCTGAAATGAGAACACAAGTGTGCTTACACAATTTAGCAAGAGTGGGTGTAAGAGTTAGTTTTAATTATCCAGTCTTTCAGCTTATTTATGTTCATAATGTGTAGTAAAATAAATAGCCTATAAATCACTTAGTTTAGACTGTGAGGTGAACCCAGAACAAAGTTGTTGTTAGCTAGCTGATAATTTTATGAAATTGTATATGGCAGAAAATTAGGCTATTTGTTCATTTTTTAAAAACTACTTTTTAATATTGATATGATTATATACCAAAACAATTATCAGTAAATAGTGTAAAAATGAGGAACAAAAACAAACATCAAGGTATCCCACATGAAGAAATACTATAGTATATTATAGTAAAATTACTATAGTGTTTTTGAGCCATACTATAGTAAAGATACTACAGTAAATTGTAGTATATTGTATTATATTATAGTATTTACTACACTTTGTTTATTTACTGTAGTATATTTACTATAGTACAGTTCAAAAACACTATAGTATTTACTAGAGTAATTTTACTATAATATACTATAGTATTTTTTCATGTGGGATCAAAATAAGATAAGCAAAAGTTACAAACTTTCTTTGAATTTATTTAAAATGTATTGTCAGTATTGCGCTTGCAGATCATGTGGGTAGGGGACTTTTTTTACTGTGCGTGCGTGTGTCATGTCTGTCAGCCACCACCGAAGACCATTTTTGACCCAGGAAAAACCCTGTGTACTGAATGCCAATGGAGGCCTATCTGAGGCCTTCTCAGCCATCAGCTTTCAACAAAAAATATCTTCATTTGTGTTCCGAAGATGAAGGTCTTAAGGGTGTCGAACGACATGAGGGTGAGTAATTAATGACATCATTTTCATTTTTGGGTGAACTAACCCTTTAACTGAGCCATAACTTGTGTAATAAAAGCCTATTCTGACCTCTGCGAAAGCCTTTAGATGGAGTGGACGGACGTCCATGATCATCTGGGCTCTGCCGGCTGCCGCTCTGCCACGCTCTCTTCCTGTCAGTCTGACCTGTGGGCACAGAAACAGAAAACTCAGAAGACAGAAGCGCTAAATGTGTAGGAAGCTCCTGGATCTGTGATCTGGGTCTGGTCTGGCAGCGTATCCTGGGGGCCAGTTGCATAAACTAAGCCATTACGTTAAGACAGTGTCTTAAGATCTAGTATGAGCCACTAGCAGTTAGGCAAGTCTATGTTTTTATGTAACTGATTTAAAAAAATGTATGAACAGTCTTAAAGAAAAAAAATGTATGTCTAACTTGTAAGACTAGTCTTAACGGTTTATGCAACCGGCCCAGGCCTGATCACGGTCATCAGAACACTGTCTGTCTCCAAACCTCCTGACCAGCCGTCTGAGAGAAAGCAGCTCTCCTGGATATGGAGCGGCCCGAGGCTGAAATATTTCAGTAACATAACATAACTAACGTTAAAGCACTCACCTTCTCTTTCACCCATCATCTTCGCCATCGACATCCTCCTGCAATCTGGAACAAAAACAATACAAAACACAAAACAAAACAAAACAACACACAATACAATACAATAAACTCTCCTCAAAAATACTCCTCCAAAAAAAAAGAAAACAAAAACAAAGAATTAATCAAACTCGACACTCCTAAAATAAGAAAAGAACAATAAGATAAAAGTATCTACAACTCAAAAATGTAACTCTGTAAAGGATATCTCCTGCGATGTTCTTCCAGAATAAAAGTCTCGTCTCCTCCAAACAGCTTCAAAATTTCAAGGTCAGCACAGAAAATATTCTGCAAAAGTTTGTGAAATCGCCTCAGTCGTCTCTCTCAACAACAGATCAACAACACAATCGGTGCGTGTCTGAGTCTGCGTCAGAATTCATAACAGGCGTCGCCATAGCAACTAAAACGTGAATCATTCATATGAGCGGAGCCGTGAGCACGCATCGATCTGAACACATTTATTGAATAGTTACAAACTTCATTTGGACGTTTTCTTTATTAAAAAGTTTGAACCTGTTTCATTGACTCAGTTCAAAACTTTGATTCAGTGATTCCTCTGCATCATCATCACTCAGAAATGCTAGATGTCTGTGCATGCATCAAAATGTGTTGGTAAATACTTTGATTTATTTATTTTTACTATATTTTTGCATATGAATAAAAAATATTAAATAATGTTTCCTTGTATTAGTTTAACCTCTCAATCCGCAGTGGTGCATTAAAGGATTAATGAAATGATAAATTATTAATTTAATGCTTCATTTAGCATTTAATTAAATGCTAAAGGACCGGCCACTTAAACATCAGCATAATAAATGCAGTTACTCATCTTTCATCTCCTATCGTGCAGATCCGATCGGACGAATCCAATAAACACCAGCATGTAAGTGTAAGGGTCCACTCTGAAAAATAGAGGGGGGCGAACAAAAAAATCCTCCTTCATTTACTTGAGCGTATTTGAGTTATATTAGTAATTAATCACGTCCATTTTCAATGCAATAGCGAGTATTCTGAGGATCTCCCCTGCAGTTTAGAGTCTTCAGCTCCAGTTAAACCCTCCCAGGTCTCTCTCCTTCAATCACAGGCCTTCTGATGACTCATTATATACAGGAAGCGCATTACAGGCTCCGTGAGGTGTCAGTCAAAGCGGCTATGGTTTTGGTTGGATAAAGGCAGGCAATGCCTAGCCAATGCCTTGCCAACAAAGGTTTGATTGATGGACGTTGTAACCAATCAAAAGGCATCATCTTGCGAGAGCACACCGCAGTGGAGACTGGCACTTCTTATCAACTAAATTAGTTTTTTACACTTTGTAAATTCTGTAATAGTTGCTTTAGTTTTTCAGTAACTGTATATATCCATTATAATTAGCAGTTTATTGCAGATTTATTTGAATGAAACGCTACTCTTTACAATTACAAATCTTCTGAAATAAAGGGCCTTTTTGAAAGGACGCCTAGAGGTTTTTTTTTTTTTTTTGGACATAAAAGCTTACAGAAGCTACATTTGTAAGAGTATCATCCTCAAATTTGAATCACAACATGATCAGAAATGCAGTTTTATATTTAGGTTATTTTCAGGCCTTTAACATTAAAGTATCATACATTTTTCCCTGAGTGAATTTCAATACAACTTTTCAGGGTAGAGGAGGCGTGCAAGATGGCGCCCTGATCACATGTACGTTTGTGAGCTCAGCAATCCCAAACTGTTTTATAATAGTTACAACAAAACTTTTTTTTTGTTGAGAATTTCCAATTATTAATGTCTTGAATTTTTGGAACAACGATAATGGGAGGATCTGAAAAGAGGAAAGGTGTGAAGAAGTCAGGGAAAACAGTGTCGGATACTCCTGCTGGATCTGCTGGCACAGGTGACGATAAACAAGCAGTCGAACGACATAACAGTACTCCTGCAACCGGGGTATTGAAGGACAGTTTGCTAGCCTAGAAATCTAGACGCACCCTAGCGTAGGGTTGCCACCCGTCCCGTAAAATACGGAATCGTCCCGTATTTACAAGCAAAATGACGCGTTCCGTATCAAACCAATACGGGACGCGATTTGTCCCGTATTTTACACAGGTCCACACATAGTTCAATAAACACATACGGAGTTTGCAGTGTGGAGAATACTGATAGCAAATATAAAGAATCAATTTCACAATAAGTAGTACAGGAGCTCATTTGTGCGTGATTGCGGGCTTTGTTGCTATAGCGGCGGAGTCTCGAGAACATGCGCTGTGCCAGAGTGTGCCTGTAAACTTGCGCGGTTTTTTAAAAACATGTCGAGCTTGCGTTGCGTCCACCGTTTGAAGAACGCCAGAGGATCTCCAGATATAGAACTGAATTAATATCAAAAAGGTATCAATGGGTCTGTCCAGTAACTCATGATGAACCTCAGGCCAACTGCACACTTTATGAGAAGCATTTCAGTGTCTCAGACTGTCTGACTGTGGTGACAGACCAGTCTATGTGACAGACACATCCGTGCTTCTAAAGGTAGGCCTATAGTTTTTTTTAATGGATAATATATTAATATAATATTCCAATACATTATCAGAGCTTGGCAGACAGAATTATAATTTTTTTAGACAGGTTAATTTATAGATTCTAGCCTAATAAATGTTATTATTAATTTATCATTTATTTAGGCTATATCATACATAATAAATAATCCTGTCATTTAAAGTTTATGACATTTAAAAAATATTTAGATAAAAATGGGACAAATAATTACACGATAATATAGTCATAATTTAAGTAAATTATTCAAAGAAAATAAACATTTTTAAAATTCAAAAAAGTGATTAGGCCTGGTTCAGAATGACTTCTTAAAGGGACAGTTCACCCAAAAATGAAAATTCTGTCATCATTTATTCACCCTCAAGTTGTTCCAAACATGTATACATTTCTTTGTTATGTTGAACACGTAGGAAGATTACTGTGGAAGTCAATGGTGCCCCCAAAGCAGCCTGGTACAAACTTTCTTCAAAATATCTTCTTTTGTGTAGGCCTACAGCAGAACAAAGAAACTCATACAGGTTTGGAACATCATGAGGCGTCATAAGTGCACCAAATAGGCTAAGAGTTCTTTAGAATTAAATGAAATAATCAAATGTAAAATAATATAGCATGTGTTCTGTTGCAAATTCACGTACTTGATCTTATGTTTTCTTATGGTTTATTATTGAGCTGTCAAGTTGTTAATGTTGAAATAATCATTTCATGACGTATTCTTTATTTCTGCCCTTTATGCAATTGTTTTTTAGGGGATTTTTTTTTTCGGGGGTGGATATTTGCTGTCAAAGTGAGGCCAAAGTGAATGGGAGTCAATGGGATGCTAACAGCAGGTGATGGCTTGGTTAGCAATGGCTGCCCCTATGGAAGGTACACTTTCCGGGGGCTGGATTACCCCGTTGGGAAAAACCAAACTCTGGTCAGGCCAATCACAGCGTGTGTAGAGTCGGTGGGCGGGCTTTACATAATGACGGTACGAGTTGCGGAGGTTCTGCGTGCCACTCGTAAACACAGAAGCTGGCGAACAGCGGTCTTTTGAATCGGCTTTGACTCTGGAAGACTTGGAGTTAAGCTTGGAGTTAAGCCGTAGTCAACGCTTCTCGTTTACTTTGAATGGGTGACGTCATGCGTTGCCGAACTGAATTGTGGGTTCCGTTGCGTCGCTTCACTCGCGTTGCAAGCATAGGTTGCAAGCGGCAAAAGTTGAAGATTTCTCAACTTTTCAAGCGCCAACGCAGGCGTCATCCAATCAGATCACCCTATGCAAATATCCTAGAGCAGACGCTAGCCAATAGCGTTCGTTTAAAACACTGGTGAATGAAGAGTGAAGAACGATCTAAAATGGAGGAAAAGCTAATAATTGCGGTGGGTAATCACCCGGTCCTTTACGACCAATCATTGTTTACATACTGGGAGACAAACCGGAGAGACCAGGCCTGGAAGGAGGTGGCAGAGACGGTTGGAGAATCTGGTATGTATCATGCTTGTATTCTGTCCGTGTACTCTGTTTATCATTGAATGACAGGCAGCATATCATATCATGTGTGGATCAAATAGGCGCTATCGCCCAGCCAAATGAGGAATAAAATATTAAAGTGATCAGTTTTCATACACAAAATAATGAATTACATTTGAGTGGAAGGTGGATTTGACCGTTTATCTGTCAGTTGGCTGGTAGATGGTAAACGCTTAAAAAAATGTATTTATTATGAACCTTGCATAATTGAAATCTATACCAGAACCTGTTTTATTTGGCATGTTTAATTCAGTTCTTATTTTAATAACTAAACAAGTTTAAACACTTGAGCAACACTTGTTGTATTTGAATTAATTGTTTAATTTATTTACATTTTTGCATGTCAGAGGATACATGTAGGACCCGATGGAAGTCACTGGGGGACAGATTTAGGAAGGAGAAGAAAAAAGAAAGGGAAATGACAAGGAGTGGGGCAGGGTCGCCTGGGACCCAACCCTGGCGTTTCATGGCGGTGTTGGGATTTCTCACACCATTCCTTCATGACCGTGAGACGTCCAGCAACATCCCCAGACGACCTCTGCCCCCTTCACATCAGTCCATCAGTCCAGAGCCAGAGGAGGACAGCCAGGTCAGAGAAGACAGCCAGGCCATCACCCAGCAAGCCCCTTCAAGCAGAGGAGATGAGGCAGGCAGTGACACAGGCAGGCAGAACCTAACAAAGCTCTCAAATACATTATTATTTCAGTACTATCAAGGAGGGTTAAGTCATTTAAAAAATCAATGTCAATCTGTGTAGAGCTGAACCATATGCTGCAAAGTTTAGGCCACACAACCGTTGACACCTAATGCGTAATAACGTTATATAATAAATTATTTCAAAGAATGATTTGACATTAAAATCATGCCATGTTCATTGATTATCAATTGTTGCTGTAACTATGCAGGCAGACAGACAGAGCAGGAGGAAACTGTCGAGATCAATGACAAGGGTAGGAAGAGAAAAAAAAAGGGAAATGTCTTCTTTTGAGAGAGGACTGTTGGCAGCAATTGAGCCCCTGACGCAGATGACCACGCTGCCACATCCACCACCACCGCCGCCGCCTCCAACACCAGCAGCAGATGAAGACGAGGTTTTCTTTCAGAGCCTCTTGCCGTCCCTTCGTAGGCTTTCTGTGCTGAGGAGGGCCAGGCTTCTGCACACACACACACACATACATATTACATACATACAGCACTAAAATAAACATATTAAAATAATCGTATGGCTGTATTGTTTTCTCATGTTCATATAGAATAATACAGTAAGTATTTTAAATTTGTCGTATCATACAGCGCTGTCGACGCAATACAATCACTTAAAGGGATAGTTCTCCCAAAAATGTAAATTCTGTCATCATTTACTCACCCTCAAGTTGTTCCAAACCTGTATGAGTTTCTTTGTTCTGTGAAGGCCTTTGTATTTTCTCTCCAGTGAAAATCTGCTCAAATCATGAATGTATTAGTTGAAAGCAGGGCTGAAAGGGCAAAGGCTATGTACATTATGACATGGTGATGAAAATATAAAACCAACATGTTAATTTAATGTAAAAAATAATTGTTATGACACTTGGAATCTGCACTTTTACGAAAAATATAGGTAGCTCTTAAAAGAGCTTTTGGGTTTTGTGGCTCTGAAAAGAGCCTTTGGCGTATTCTATGAATTCGGCTGCCATGGCACTGCACCCTCCTGGTTGAAGTAGTAGGCACAGTACGTCTCTCGGAGTTGGATAGCTCTACGGGTGGCATTGTTGGAGCCCATCCTTGGTGCATCTCGCAGGGCCTCAGGAGCTGAAGATGGCTCAATGGTGTGTTCAGCTCTGTGTGCGCATCTTCTCCCCCTTTCCAGCAGGGGCGGACTGGCCATCTGGCGTACCGGGCGTTTTCCCGGTGGGCCGCTGGACAATGTGGGCCTGCCCATTGCTACGTAAATATATGAAGAATAAATTATAGTAAAACTACGTAGCCTATATCCTTCCGTCAGCCCAGACGAATGGCCCGCGCAGCCCTCTTGAGGCAAAACTCCATGCAAAACTCTAATCTATAGCCTGCTCAGTCCCAGTGTCTCAGTGGTGTAAAAGCGCTCGTCAATGTCAAAATGTTTGCGATATCCAATCAAATTCAACGAGGCGGCATTTACTGTGCACAGCAGCCGAGCAGCGCGGGCGACACTTGAATGCGAGCCGAGGTAAGAGCTGAATACGAGTCAATGGGCAGCAATATTTCCCGACTGTTAACGATTTTAAAAATGTTAAACGACGGACATTAATTTCCAGGGATGTAAACTACTGTTGAGCTTTCAGAATGAATCAGATTATAATGCCTTTTACGTTATTCGTCGTCAAAGAATGCACAAAGAAACATTAGCGTAGGTGTCGCAGTTTTCAGCATATCAGAGGGAATGTTTGTCTTTCTGTTTCCAGGCTTTCTTCAGTAATTTCACAATCATTTTCAAATGATTCATAATACTCAAAATATCTTTCTCATATATCATGCTAAAACTGGCAACTTTCATATTCAAGTGGCCAATGGAAAGTGACATATGTCACTTATTATATAAAATAAATATATAATTTGCTAGTTACATGCATTATTTTACACACTGGTAATCAAAAGTTTGAAATAATTAAGACTTCTTAAATTGTTTTTGAAAGAAGAAGGCTGAATTTATTTGATCAAAAATACAGTAAAACCACAAATATTAAGAAATATTGATACAATTTCCAATAGGCCTAGTTGTTTTCTATGAGAATGTATTGTAAAATGTAATTTATTTCTGTAAAAGCTGACTTTTCAGCATCATTACTTCAGTAAGTGTCACATGATCCTTCAGAAATCATTTTAATATGCTGTATTTTTCATATCATTTTTAAACTCTTTTCCACTATTTGAGCTCAATTCCATAAAATTACAGATGTCTAGATACTATAGCCACTAGAAAGGCACCCTAAAACAGTCCACATTCTGCACTACATCCTAAGTCTTCTAGACCAGAGTCCTGCACGGGTGACGGGTGACCCGCGAATATTGCTGAAACGGGTGAAAAACATCCTACTGTGTCGGATACGGGTGCGGGTCGGACAAGGGAGAACACGGGTCTAAACACGGGTTTTAAACAGTCACGTGCAAACGAATATAGGCCTATATATAAAAATATATGCATGTATATTGTAGATGTGTTCCTAAAAATATGCATATACAAAAATATGCCTTGCCTGTATTTCAAGTTGATTTTCAAATCCATATCAGTTTATTTGTTCTCCTCCCAGGAGAATCACAACCGCGCGCGCGCTCTGCCTGCACTCGTCGAGATGGATCATGAGGAGTTGAAGAAAAGATAGCCGCAAATGTGGAAGTTCATCGCTGAGGAAGCACGCAGCTAACTGTGGTAACAAAACCAAGCACACGCAGTTCAATCGAACAGTATTTTTGTTATGGTTCCTGAGTTTAGTCTCTTAATAACACTGTCTTAGTAGCCTACATTAAGCCACTTTTGTACTTTTGTACATAGTATACGTTATTAGTATTATGTTTACTGAGTTTGGTCTCTTAGTAACAGTGTCTTACCTACATTAAGCCACGTTAAGCGTTTTAGAATGTCCCGAAGTTGTCCTTAAGTTAATGGTCGTGTAATAACTTATGTATGCTGGCAATAAACATTTTTGTAAGTGTGTCTGTAGTAAACGTTGTTTGTACGGGAAGAAGGAGGCGGGAACCGGCGGACAATCAAAACATTTAATCAAAATAAAATGGCGGCGACAGCCCCTCACGGTCGACTGCCGCCTACATACAAACAAACACAAAATGAAAATAAAAAGCTGCAGCCCCTCACGGACGACTGCAGCGAACACAAAATAAAACATAACACAAAATCCAGGCCTGGTCCTCTCTCGTCCCTCACTGTCGTCGCTCCTCCTTTATAGTCCCTCACTCCTCCGCGAGGGCCGAGATCGCTGGGATGTGATGTAAACTACTGTTGAGCTTTCAGAATGAATCAGATTATAATGCCTTTTACGTTATTCGTCGTCAAAGAATGCACAAAGAAACATTAGCGTAGGTGTCGCAGTTTTCAGCATATCAGAGGGAATGTTTGTCTTTCTGTTTCCAGGCTTTCTTCAGTAATTTCACAATCATTTTCAAATGATTCATAATACTCAAAATATCTTTCTCATATATCATGCTAAAACTGGCAACTTTCATATTCAAGTGGCCAATGGAAAGTGACATATGTCACTTATTATATAAAATAAATATATAATTTGCTAGTTACATGAATTATTTTACACACTGGTAATCAAAAGTTTGAAATAATTAAGACTTCTTAAATTGTTTTTGAAAGAAGAAGGCTGAATTTATTTGATCAAAAATACAGTAAAACCACAAATATTAAGAAATATTGATACAATTTCCAATAGGCCTAGTTGTTTTCTATGAGAATGTATTGTAAAATGTAATTTATTTCTGTAAAAGCTGACTTTTCAAAGTCAGCAGATCGCTGCGGCGCGCAGCTGGCGCTCATCCTCCCTGATGTGCGCCGCCTCGTCCCGCCCTCACGGTCCCTCGGCCTCGCTGCTCGCCACATACCCCCAACGCGATCACGGCGGCCGCGGGACCTGGGGGTAAGAACAGCGAGGTGAGAGAACGGAGCGGGGAGCATGAGGAGCGACAGAGACGAGAGAGTGGAGAGAGGAGAGAAAAAAAAAAAAAAAAAAATTCTGGTCCGGTTCCCAGACACACTGCCGCTCGGTCCTCAGCCAGCCGAGAGGCTCTTCCTCGCGGTGCCATGCGGTGGTACTGGACGGCCGGTGGACGGCTCGACACTCCTCCGCCCCCTGGCGGCCGGCGGTGGCTCCTCCTTCTGAGGGCGGCCGGAAGCGAGTCCCCGTCCCGCGCTCCCTGCTCCTCCCCAACCTGGCGGACGGCAGCGCTCCGGCTCCTCCCCAATATGGCGGGCGGCAGCAGGCTTCGGCTCCGGGCAAGCGCTGGGGACTCCTTCGCCCCCTCGCGGACGGCAGCCACCCCACCTCGACCCAGGGGCACGGCAGCGAGCTCTCCGTCCCACCGACCTTCATCCGCTCCAGCACCACCGCTTCGGGCAGCCGCTCGCGGACTTCTCTCCTCCGCGCTGCCCGAACTCCGCGGCACCGCGATCCCCCTCAGCTGCGAGGGCTCTTCGACAGCGTGTCCCTCCTTCCTCCCGGGTTTCGGCACCACTGTAGTAAACGTTGTTTGTACGGGAAGAAGGAGGCGGGAACCGGCGGACAATCAAAACATTTAATCAAAATAAAATGGCGGCGACAGCCCCTCACGGTCGACTGCCGCCTACATACAAACAAACACAAAATGAAAATAAAAAGCTGCAGCCCCTCACGGACGACTGCAGCGAACACAAAATAAAACATAACACAAAATCCAGGCCTGGTCCTCTCTCGTCCCTCACTGTCGTCGCTCCTCCTTTATAGTCCCTCACTCCTCCGCGAGGGCCGAGATCGCTGCGGCGCGCAGCTGGCGCTCATCCTCCCTGATGAGCGCCGCCTCGTCCCGCCCTCACGGTCCCTCGGCCTCGCCACAGTGTCTATAATGTAATATGCTAAACTGACTTTATTGCGGGTGCGGGTCGGGCGTCGGTTCTATTTTAAGCGGGTCGGGTCGGGTGCGGATTTTAATTAGTGCTGTTGTCGGAGAAGGGGTCGGATGCGGTTTTAAGCACTGCGGGTACGGGCGGGTGCGGGTTTACAAAATCGGAGCTGTGCAGGACTCTGTTCTAGACAAAATAGCATTTTATATGGTCTGATTTTATGGTAGGTATTGAACTTAATGATATTAAACTACAGTGTATGGAAAAGAGAAATCAAAATTTGTATACAAAAAAAAATAAATACAATTTGCCATGTGCACCAGGAAAGACAAATTATAAACTGAAGAAGTATGCCTGTCATTCAGTATGATAAGCATTTCAATAAAACAATTCATATAATTCATATTTTTGAATAAATAGCTTCTGTGTTTAAAATTGCCCTGTGTATAATGAGCTGGTGGGTTTATGGTGAGGTGTGTTGCACACCGGGTGTGATGGGCCGCTTTGTGCCAGAAAGTCCAGGGCCACTTTTTTGCCCCAGTCCACCCCTGCTTTCCAGTGTCTTCATGCGCAGGAAGTTGTGCAACACACATGTGGCCTTCACACACACCTCTGCAACCTCTGGACTGGTTGCAATGAGACGGGCGGTACATCCGCCACCGAGCTGAGAGGATGCCAAAGGCGCACTCAACTACCAACCTAGCCCGGCTGAGGCGGTAATTGAACACCCTTTTCTCTGGTGGGATGTGATGTCCAGGGTATGGCCGCAAGAGGTTGGTCATCAGTGGGAAGCCCTCATCCCCTGCAGATTGACCATTATTTGGCTTGACACCGGAGTGGTCTGGATCAGGTGATGATGGACCAGGATCGGCTTGGGTTCCTGTCAGGTCGGGGTTGGACTTCTGGTCAAGTCTCGAGCTCAAGCCCTCCACCAAGGACAGCAAGTGTTATCTCCTATCCAATACAAAGATTATATGAACATGTGAACTCATGAATGTTTTTTTTTTTTTTTAGCTGATTTACAACAGAACTGAATTCTTGCAATTGCATCACTAATTGTGTTATTTTCCTGTTTATTACTGTGAAGCTGCTGTGAAACAATCTGTATTGTATAAAGCGCCGTATAAATGAAGCTGACTTGACTTGACTATAACAAGAACATGAACACAAATTTGAAAACCTCACTACAAATAATCCAGAATTGAAGATAAATGATATTAATCCTACTCTGTCTGTTACACTACCTCACACCTGAAATCACTGATCGAGTGAATCTCCTGAACTTCTCCTGAACTTCTCCAGATCATTTCTAATCCATTCATGTTGTAACACCTGCTCTAACGTCGGCCGTTTCGTTGGATCCCGGGCTAGGCACTGGCTAATCAGATCACTGCATTCTGTACACATTTTATTAAGGAGAGAGCTGGTTAGTCATGATGACCATGTGACACGAATGTTGGCAATTATGAAAACAGCATCTGGTGAACTATAAACTGAATGCATTTCAACTTGAAACATCTTACATACTTCACCTTTACCTGTTTCTAAACAGAGCCTTTGCTTTATGTGTGTGTGTTTATCGATATTCTTCACTCACCTTTGGATAAGTTGGAGTTCTGAAATGTTACTTTGGCCTGTGTGATTTCCGTTCTATTGCCAAAGGGAGAACGTCCGTTAACCATCAGGTACAACAACACCCCTAGAGCCCAGACATTTGATGGGACGGCGTGGAATCGAGATTCTGTGAAGACTTCAGGTGGGCAGTAAGAAGGTAATCCTGTGAGCAAGACATTTTTGCACATTGTTGAGCAATTTCTTCAAAGCATCAAATAATCAGAAAGTCACTACATCCAGGTTTCCACACTCCAAAAATACTCACCACGGTATATTTTTGTCTCGTAGCCATCACCACTAAGTAGCTGACCGCAGCCAAAGTCGATCAGCTTGAGCTCTAACGTGTTTGTCTTCACCAGGAAATTCTCTGCATGAACGTCATTATGAAAAACGCCATGCTCGATGCAGTGCTGTACCGCCAGCGCAGCCTGTCGCAGGATGACCCGTGCTATTGTTTCATCCAGTTGACACGAATGACGAATGATGAAGTCCAGCAAGCTCTCGCAGGGGTCAGGGAACTCCATTATGAGAACGAATGTCCGAGGATGTTCAAACCAGTCGTACAGTCGGACGACGTAGGGGCTTATGGGTTCATGCCTCATCATTAGCAGCAGCGCCACTTCTGTAACGAGAGGTTCGGGATGCCCGGGCTAGAGAAAAGTAGTAGACAGAAGGTTAGCTGGGTAAAAATCTGAAGAAAACCTATCATTTTTAAATGTACTTTTCTTTGATCTTTACAGACACGATCATCAGAGCCTTTCCAGGTTTATTGATCTATTACATTTACACCTAATGCTTCCTACAGGTGTATTGACTACAGTAATCAGCACTTAAACAACAAACAGCACTTAAACAACAAATACAACTTTTGACCAACTTACAATATCAAGATAACGATCATTGTCAATCTTGTCCATCTGCTTGATGGCAACGTGCAAAAAAAAAAAACAGCGTTCAATAACGGTATTCAAGCGCCTGACTTTGCACATAACATTTACGATTTGAGCATCTAAGTATTAACCCATCTGTATTAAGAATGTTTTGATGCATGCAAGAGCAAAAATGTTTGTACAATTCAGCAAGATTGCTTTACCTTTTTGCCATCAAACTTCCGTGTTCCCTTGAACACTCTCCCAAAAGTTCCGGATCCAATCATCTCTCCCACGTTATAGAGAGTCTCAAAGGAGTCTGAAAAACAAAATATGAGAAATGTATGAGCTTGCAAACAAGACGATAATAATACTGTTTAAAACAATGTTGGAGAAATAATGTCTTTAATAATTTTAATAATAAATAATACTTTTACTTTAAAAAAAGGTTCCCAGTAAAATGAAATCCAATGTGACTGTACACTGCCCAGCCTTATTTCAGTCTCACCTGTTGAGCTCGTGTTCACCGGTGAAGCCTCCATAAGGCCATTTGAAGTCTCCGTTGGCTCGACGGGAACTTGACCTGGCAGCGGATGGCACATCCACTCTTCGTCGCTCCAACTGCCCTGTTCGTTTCGGCTATCCGATCTATCGCCACTCCACCTCCAATCGACGATGTACGAGCCTCTGCTGCTAAGGCTCAACGACTCTCTGCAGAACCGCCTCACTGTATTGTCCTCAGAGAGGGACAAATGTGATGTGGACATGATGCCTGCTGAAGACATTTTTAATAATATTAATAATCTATGTCAGTGGTGAAATTGTTACTTTATGTTTTATTTTTTTCAACTTTCTATTTTCAATGACACATTATTTTGTTAACTGAGCCATAACTTGTGTAATAAAAGCCTATTCTGACCTCTGCGATAGCCTTTAGATGGAGTTGACGGACGTCCATGATCATCTGGGCTCTGCCGGCTGCCGCTCTGCCACTCTCTCTTCCTGTCAGTCCGACCTGTTGGCACAGAAACAGAAAACTCAGAAGACAGAAGCGCTAAATGTGTAGGAAGCTCCTGGATCTGTGATTGCTAGATCCTTTGTTTTATATTAAAAATATCAGTGCAAACAAGACGATAATAATTCTGTTTAAAACAATGTTGGAGAAATAATGTCTGCAGATTGACCATTATTTGGCTTGACGCCGGAGTGATCTGGATCAGGTGATGATGGACCAGGATCGGGCTCTGGCTCCAGATCCGCTGGAGGAACAAAAGACTCCACAACATCCACATCACTGAGACAACAGCAGAGGAGCGAGCGCCTCACAGCCTTACACACGTTCCTGAGGAAAGAACGAACTCGTTTCCTCTTCTTACATTCTGTAGGTTTTTCTGAAATGAAGAAAACAAAACTGAATGATTAGAAACATCTCTGACGTCCAATTAGGCAGTGATAAAATGACATAACTTACGTTTTACTTAAAAAAAAGGTCACCAGTAAAATGAAATTCAATGTGACTGTACACTGCCCAGCCTTATTTCAGTCTCACCTGTTGAGCTCGTGATGTACGAGCCTCGGCTGCTAAGGCTCAACGACTCTCTGCAGAACCGCCTCACTATATTGTCCTCAGAGAGGGACAAATATGATGTGGACATGGTGCCTGGTCAAGACATTTTTAATAATATTAATAATCTATGTCAGTGGTCACATGAAATTGTTATTTTCAATGACACATTATTTGTTAAAGGGTTAGTTCACCCAAACGCCGGCGCTACGTCATATTCTCGCGCATGCGTCGTGGAGGCCTACACGGAAGACAAGAAGAGGTTGAATAAAGGCGTTATTTTGATTTTTTTTTTGGCACAAAAACTATTGTCGTCGCTTCGTAAAATTATTGTAGAGCCACTGTGGTGAGATGGACTTTGTAACGACATTTTAAGTGCCTTTTATGGGTCTTGTGAGTGTAAATGTACTGAATGCCAATGGAGGCCTATCTGAGGCCTTTCTCAGCCATCAGCTTTCAACAAAAAATATCTTCATTTGTGTTCCGAAGATGAACGGAGGTCTTAAGGGTGTCGAACGACATGAGGGTGAGTAATTAATGACATCATTTTCATTTTTGGGTGAACTAACCCTTTAACTGAGCCATAACTTGTGTAATAAAAGCCTATTCTGACCTCTGCGAAAGCCTTTAACGTAGACTAACCATGTTCCGTACACTTTTCGCTATTCACCAAACGCCAACGCCCACTCCTCCGTTGTTGAGAGTCAGACAAGCATGTTTGTGTGATCGTTCCCTGGGTGAATACCCATTGGACAGTCCACACTTTGATTGATGTCTTTTGGACCAATAGATTTTGAGAAAAGTGGGTAAAAGTACCTCCTCCGCACGTGTACGGAAGATGATGAGCGTTAATGGTGTTCCGTACATGCTTGCAATGATGTTCCGTACAGAGCGCATAAATGATTTCGGCGTCGAAAATGGACATTCAACGGATCAATTTTGAGCTGTTTATTTGAAGAAAACATAATTTAAAAGAATAATAAAGGTGAGTACCTTTTCATTTGGTTAAAATTTTAGTCAATTGCTGATTTAAAAGCTAGAGGATGCGAGTTGAGCATGATTGTGTCGTGATATGAATAACTTTAACGTTACCATATAACGTTGATAAAGACAAAGAAGAAGGGCAAACATTTTGCATTGATTTAAAAGATTTAATGATCAACATTAAGAACGTAAAAACATAAATAAGGATGTGTGTGTGTGTGTGTGTGTGTGTGTGTGTGTGTGTGTGAGATTGTGTGTGTGTGTGTGTGTATATACAATTATTTACATTTAACGTGAACACTAAACTGATTAAAAAAAAACTGATTAACTAGAAATTATTCTACATCTACATTGTGTGTGTGTGTGTGTGTGTGTTTACAACTATTTACATTTAACACTAAACTGATTAAATATCTTAACTTGTGTTTTTTATATGGACAGACAACATTTATGGCAATGCCAGTCAGTGTCTGGCACTTCCTCCACCCCTGCACACTCCACGTGGAACCACAAATGGCACAGTTCGCATTGGACCCACTCATCAATGGCCTCATCTCCAGAGCCAGGTGGTATCACTCTACGGCAGAGAGCACAGTGTTCTCCACCATCATCAATTGGAGGAGGTGCTTGGTTTTTTTGCCTTTTGGCCTCAAGGGCTTGTCTTTTCTCTTCCCTCTTCTTTGTCATCTCTTCTTTACGCTTTCTCTTCTTTTCTTCCTTCTCGTTCTCCTCAGCTTCTTTTTGTACCAGCAGGTTGTAATATTGGTCGCTGGTGATGACACGGGCTGGCAACGGAATGCGACGCCTCACCTTCTCCTTCCTCTCCAGGGCTGGGCTCATGAGGACGTTAGCCAGACTCTCAGGGATTATACCTGCTGCCACCAGGTAATTTTTGGGAGCGACTCTGTTGCAGGTGGGGCAAGGTGATTGAGTGGCTGAAGGAGTGACAGGAACGATGGATGGTGTGGCGTGAGTGCTGGATGGTGTGGCGTGAGTGCTGGATGGTGTGGCGTGAGTGCTGGATGGTGTGGCGTGAGTGCTGGATGGTGTGGCGTGAGTGCTGGATGGTGTGGCGTGAGTGCTGGATGGTGTGGCGTGAGTGCTGGATGGTGTGGCGTGAGTGCTGGATGGTGTGGCGTGAGTGCTGGATGGTGTGGCGTGAGTGCTGGATGGTGTGGCGTGAGTGCTGGATGGTGTGGCGTGAGTGCTGGATGCTGTGGCGTGAGTGCTGGATGCTGTGGCGTGAGTGCTGGATGGTGTGGCATCAGTTCCATCTGCAGATGGGAGCACTCTCACCACCTAAGAAAGTAAAACATGAAAAACTCATTAGCATAACTAACTTGAAAAGAAATACAAGCAGCTTAAAGGATGAATTATCATTGTATCAATGTTAAAATTACCTGGGTTGTGTCTACAGCACCCCTGGACAGCGGAAAGATGCCAGCCTTGCGAAACCCAGCCTTAATGTTTTGGGCTGTGACCGCAGTGGGGTAAACATTTTTGAGGAGAGGTGAAAACTGCTTCTTCCCCACAACAAGATCCCCACGAACCAGACCCATCCTGGAAGCCATGGTGGAGAAAGCTGTCTTCAACGGGTTAAAGACGGCGATGTCCAGGGGCTGCAGGATGTGTGTGGTGTGTGCAGGTAAGCAGAGAATTTCTATTTTGTTTTCTCTGCAGAACATTATAACCTCTTTGGAGACATGTGTTTCATGTTGATCCATAATCAATATAAGTGGTCTCTCCACAGGAGCATATTTTACAAAATGTCGGAGCCACTTCAGGAATAGCTCCGAGTCCATATAGCCCTTTTCTTGGATGCCGTAGAGTGCGTTGGGGGGCCCATCCAGCCTATAGGCACCACTTGGAAGGCAGCCGGGGTAAATTATGAACGGTGGAATGGTGTCCCCGGCTGCATTTACACAGCAGTGAACTGTTATATGCTCCCTGGTGGTCTGCTGCTGCTGGTATACATGTTTCCTCCCAGTCTGGCACAGGACCTTTTCTCTGGACCGAGGCTTGTCCCCAAAGCCAGTCTCATCACAGTTGAATATGAGGTGAGGTTTGTCCTCCAAACCATGGTTGGCATAAAGTGCCTCATACAACTTGAAGAAACCTTCTATTGCCTCTGGTGTACCTCCGTGAACTCTGGCTCGGTCCAGGGAATCTGCCGTCCTTGATGTCAACTCAGGATGGCGGGTCTTAAACCTGGACCACCAAACATCACTTGGCCCCTTCTCCATATTAACGGTGGTGGTCTGGGTTCTGCCACTCTCTTTGATGATCCCAATAGTGAGGACTTTGACCAGGGAGCGGGTAATTGGGAACCCATGGTCAGCCATCCAGAATATAAACGAAATGAGGGCCTCTTCCTCTGCTGGTGTCAGGGCCGAATTAGGATGAGGGTTGTGGGAATATTTCTTTTTTTTATAGTCCTGCAGAGTGGTGTGGGGAATGCCGTATTTTGTAGCTGTCGCCCTCAAGCTCGCTCCTGCCTTTACTTCATCTACTGCCTTCTCTAACATCTCCTTTGTATACTGCCTTTTTTTTCCTGCCATCTTTCTACTTTACGTTACTGACTTTCCTTTGAAATAAAATATTATCATTAAAATGAACTGTTATATTTTAATCATGTTTGTCACTTCAGATGATTTTGTAATGAAATAACTATGTATAAAATCTTAAATGTCAATTGATGTATGAAATCATAATAAGTTGTGTGTGAATAACCTATCATTGTGTTTGTTATCGTTAAATAACACTGAGTTATGTTAAAATATATATATTATATATAACGTTATATATTTTATTATATAATGTATATATATTTTATATATACATACATGAAAGACAATCTAAAATGTTAAAATATTCAATTCATGTAACTTAACATTAACTTAATGCACCCTTTCTGAATATAAACACCATCTCTGCAAGCAGGATGATGGGCAAACCTGTCTCTGACTGAGATTGGCGCCAAGCGGTTATCGCCCGCAATTGACGTTTAAAAATTCCCATTTCAAAGCATTTATTTAACAAAGAGTAGTATATTTAAACCTTTGTGATAACATAACATTCATTTAATGAAGATTTTAATACTGTGAGAAGCATAATTTGAATCGAAATGTACATTTTCGCTGCACTAGTTGTCTCCCCACCAAAGCTGCAATCTGACATTTAGCTTGCCCACCATGCATTTTCAACGGCAGTGGGCGCTCCTAGCAAACTTACTGAAATCTTGCGGAAACAAACGGCGGTGGACTCTCAGTCGTGAGTGGAGATGAAAGAGGGAGAAATGACGATGACACAGATATATAATTAATGTATGACCAGGAAGTATTTATTCAGCAATTGGCGGTAAAAGGTCAACTGTACGGAACATCGTTGTGTACGGAACATGGTTAGTCTACGTTAGATGGAGTGGACGGACGTCCATGATCATCTGGGCTCTGCCGGCTGCCGCTCTGCCACGCTCTCTTCCTGTCAGTCTGACCTGTGGGCACAGAAACAGAAAACTCAGAAGACAGAAGCGCTAAATGTGTAGGAAGCTCCTGGATCTGTGATCTGGGTCTGGTCTGGCAGCGTATCCTGGGGGCCAGTTGCATAAACTAAGCCATTATGTTAAGACAGTGTCTTAAGATCTAGTATGAGCCACTCGCAGTTAGGCAAGTGGCATTCAGCCTTACTTTTCGTATCAAGTTAGGCCAGTCTATGTTTTTATGTAACTGATTTAAAAAAATGTATGAACAGTCTTAAAGAAAAAAAATGTATGTCTAACTTGTAAGACTAGTCTTAACGGTTTATGCAACCGGCCCAGGCCTGATCACGGTCATCAGAACACTGTCTGTCTCCAAACCTCCTGACCAGCCGTCTGAGAGAAAGCAGCTCTCCTGGATCTGGAGCGGCCCGAGGCTGAAATATTTCAGTAACATAACATAACTAACGTTAAAGCACTCACCTTCTCTTTCACCCATCATCTTCGCCATCGACATCCTCCTGCAATCTGGAACAAAAACAATACAAAACACAAAACAAAACAAAACAACACACAATACAATACAATAAACTCTCCTCAAAAATACTCCTCCAAAAAAAAAGAAAACAAAAACAAAGAATTAATCAAACTCGACACTCCTAAAATAAGAAAAGAACAATAAGATAAAAGTATCTACAACTCAAAAATGTAACTCTGTAAAGGATATCTCCTGCGATGTTCTTCCAGAATAAAAGTCTCGTCTCCTCCAAACAGCTTCAAAATTTCAAGGTCAGCACAGAAAATATTCTGCAAAAGTTTGTGAAATCGCCTCAGTCGTCTCTCTCAACAACAGATCAACAACACAATCGGTGCGTGTCTGAGTCTGCGTCAGAATTCATAACAGGCGTCGCCATAGCAACTAAAACGTGAATCATTCATATGAGCGGAGCCGTGAGCGCGCATCGATCTGAACACATTTATTGAATAGTTACAAACTTCATTTGGACGTTTTCTTTATTAAAAAGTTTGAACCTGTTTCATTGACTCAGTTCAAAACTTTGATTCAGTGATTCCTCTGCATCATCATCACTCAGAAATGCTAGATGTCTGTGCATGCATCAAAATGTGTTGGTAAATACTTTGATTTATTTATTTTTACTATATTTTTGCATATGAATAAAAAATATTAAATAATGTTTCCTTGTATTAGTTTAACCTCTCAATCCGCAGTGGTGCATTAAAGGATTAATGAAATGATAAATTATTAATTTAATGCTTCATTTAGCATTTAATTAAATGCTAAAGGACCGGCCACTTAAACATCAGCATAATAAATGCAGTTACTCATCTTTCATCTCCTATCGTGCAGATCCGATCGGACGAATCCAATAAACACCAGCATGTAAGTGTAAGGGTCCACTCTGAAAAATAGAGGGGGGCAAACAAAAAAATCCTCCTTCGTTTACTTGAGCGTATTTGAGTTATATTAGTAATTAATCACGTCCATTTTCAATGCAATAGCGAGTATTCTGAGGATCTCCCCTGCAGTTTAGAGTCTTCAGCTCCAGTTAAACCCTCCCAGGTCTCTCTCCTTCAATCACAGGCCTTCTGATGACTCATTATATACAGGAAGCGCATTACAGGCTCCGTGAGGTGTCAGTCAAAGCGGCTATGGTTTTGGTTGGATAAAGGCAGGCAATGCCTAGCCAATGCCTTGCCAACAAAGGTTTGATTGATGGACGTTGTAACCAATCAAAAGGCATCATCTTGCGAGAGCACACCGCAGTGGAGACTGGCACTTCTTATCAACTAAATTAGTTTTTTACACTTTGTAAATTCTGTAATAGTTGCTTTTGTTTTTCAGTAACTGTATATATCCATTATAATTAGCAGTTTATTGCAGATTTATTTGAATGAAACGCTACTCTTTACAATTACAAATCTTCTGAAATAAAGGGCCTTTTTGAAAGGACGCCTAGAGGTATTTTTTTTTTTTTTTTGACATAAAAGCTTACAGAAGCTACATTTTTAAGAGTATCATCCTCAAATTTGAATCACAACATGATCAGAAATGCAGTTTTATATTTAGGTTATTTTCAGGCCTTTAACATTAAAGTATCATCAATTTTTCCCTGAGTGAATTTCAATACAACTTTTCAGGGTAGAGGAGGCGTGCAAGATGGCGCCCTGATCACATGTACGTTTGTGAGCTCAGCAATCCCAAACTGTTTTATAATAGTTACAACGAAACTTTTTTTTTTGTTGAGAATTTCCATTTATTAATGTCTTGAATTTTTGGAACAACGATAATGGGAGGATCTGAAAAGAGGAAAGGTGTGAAGAAGTCAGGGAAAACAGTGTCGGATACTCCTGCTGGATCTGCTGGCACAGGTGACGATAAAGAAGCAGTCGAACGACATAACAGTACTCCTGCAACCGGGGTATTGAAGGACAGTTTGCTAGCCTAGAAATCTAGACGCACCCTAGCGTCCCGTAAAATACGGAATCGTCCCGTATTTACAAGCAAAATGACGCGTTCCGTATCAAACCAATACGGGACGCGATTTGTCCCGTATTTTACACAGGTCCACACATAGTTCAATAAACACATACAGAGTTTGCAGTGTGGAGAATACTGATAGCAAATATAAAGAATCAATTTCACAATAAGTCGTACAGGAGCTCATTTGTGCGTGATTGCGGGCTTTGTTGCTATAGCGGCGGAGTCTCGAGAACATGCGCTGTGCCAGAGTGTGCCTGTAAACTTGCGCGGTTTTTTAAAAACATGTCGAGCTCGCGTCGCGTCCACCGTTTGAAGAACGCCAGAGGATCTCCAGATATAGAACTGAATTAATATCAAAAAGGTATCAATTGGTCTGTCCAGTAACTCATGATGAACCTCAGGCCAACTGCACACTTTATGAGAAGCATTTCAGTGTCTCAGACTGTCTGACTGTGGTGACAGACCAGTCTATGTGACAGACACATCCGTGCTTCTAAAGGTAGGCCTATAGTTTTTTTTAATGGATAATATATTAATATAATATTCCAATACATTATCAGAGCTTGGCAGACAGAATTATTATTTTTTAGACAGGTTAATTTATAGATTCTAGCCTAATAAATGTTATTATTAATTTATCATTTATTTAGGCTATATCATACATAATAAATAATCCTGTCATATAAAGTTTATGACATTTAAAAAATATTTAGATAAAAATGGGACAAATAATTACACGATAATATAGTCATAATTTAAGTAAATTATTCAAAGAAAATAAACATTTTTAAAATTCAAAAAAGTGATTAGGCCTGTTTCAGAATGACTTCTTAAAGGGACAGTTCACCCAAAAATGAAAATTCTGTCATCATTTATTCACCCTCAAGTTGTTCCAAACATGTATACATTTCTTTGTTATGTTAAAACACATAGGAAGATTACTGTGGAAGTCAATGGTGCCCCCAAAGCAGCCTGGTACAAACTTTCTTCAAAATATCTTCTTTTGTGTAGGCCTACAGCAGAACAAAGAAACTCATACAGGTTTGGAACATCATGAGGCGTCATAAGTGCACCAAATAGGCTAAGAGTTATTTAGAATAAAATAAAATAATCAAATGTAAAATAATATAGCATGTGTTCTGTTGCAAATTCACGTACTTGATCTTATGTTTTCTTATGGTTTATTATTGAGCTGTCAAGTTGTTAATGTTGAAATAATCATTTCATGACGAATTCTTTATTTCTGCCCTTTATGCAATTGTTTTTTAGGGGATTTTTTTTTTCGGGGGTGGATTTTTGCTGTCAAAGTGAGGCCAAAGTGAATGGGAGTCAATGGGATGCTAACAGCAGGTGATGGCTTGGTTAGCAATGGCTGCCCCTATGGAAGGTACACTTTCCGGGGGCTGGATTACCCCGTTGGGAAAAACCAAACTCTGGTCAGGCCAATCACAGCGTGTGTAGAGTCGGTGGGCGGGCTTTACATAATGACGGTACGTCACGGCAGAGTTGCGGAGGTTCTGCGTGCCACTCGTAAACACAGAAGCTGGCGAACAGCGGTCTTTTGAATCGGCTTTGGCCGCGACTCTGGAAGACTTGGAGTTAAGCTTGGAGTTAAGCCGTAGTCAACGCTTCTCGTTTACTTTGAATGGGTGACGTCATGCGTTGCCGAACTGAATTGTGGGTTCCGTTGCGTCGCTTCACTCGCGTTGCAAGCATAGGTTGCAAGCGGCAAAAGTTGAAGATTTCTCAACTTTTCAAGCGCCAACGCAGGCGTCATCCAATCAGATCACCCTATGCAAATATCCTAGAGCAGACGCTAGCCAATAGCGTTCGTTTAAAACACTGGTGAATGAAGAGTGAAGAACGATCTAAAATGGAGGAAAAGCTAATAATTGCGGTGGGTAATCACCCGGTCCTTTACGACCAATCATTGTTTACATACTGGGAGACAAACCGGAGAGACCAGGCCTGGAAGGAGGTGGCAGAGACGGTTGGAGAATCTGGTATGTATCATGCTTGTATT
This sequence comes from Gobio gobio, assembly GCF_949357685.1. Classification (NCBI taxonomy): domain Eukaryota; kingdom Metazoa; phylum Chordata; class Actinopteri; order Cypriniformes; family Gobionidae; genus Gobio; species Gobio gobio. The sequence goes on along the minus strand of NW_027645708.1, from coordinate 120,878 downwards.
CTGTCCGTGTACTCTGTTTATCATTGAATGACAGGCAGCATATCATATCATGTGTGGATCAAATAGGCGCTATCGCCCAGCCAAATGAGGAATAAAATATTAAAGTGATCAGTTTTCATACACAAAATAATGAATTACATTTGAGTGGAAGGTGGATTTGACCGTTTATCTGTCAGTTGGCTGGTAGATGGTAAACGCTTAAAAAAATGTATTTATTATGAACCTTGCATAATTGAAATCTATACCAGAACCTGTTTTATTTGGCATGTTTAATTCAGTTCTTATTTTAATAACTAAACAAGTTTAAACACTTGAGCAACACTTGTTGTATTTGAATTAATTGTTTAATTTATTTACATTTTTGCATGTCAGAGGATACATGTAGGACCCGATGGAAGTCACTGGGGGACAGATTTAGGAAGGAGAAGAAAAAAGAAAGGGAAATGACAAGGAGTGGGGCAGGGTCGCCTGGGACCCAACCCTGGCGTTTCATGGCGGTGTTGGGATTTCTCACACCATTCCTTCATGACCGTGAGACGTCCAGCAACATCCCCAGACGACCTCTGCCCCCTTCACATCAGTCCATCAGTCCAGAGCCAGAGGAGGACAGCCAGGTCAGAGAAGACAGCCAGGCCATCACCCAGCAAGCCCCTTCAAGCAGAGGAGATGAGGCAGGCAGTGACACAGGCAGGCAGAACCTAACAAAGCTCTCAAATACATTATTATTTCAGTACTATCAAGGAGGGTTAAGTCATTTAAAAAATCAATGTCAATCTGTGTAGAGCTGAACCATATGCTGCAAAGTTTAGGCCACACAACCGTTGACACCTAATGCGTAATAACGTTATATAATAAATTATTTCAAAGAATGATTTGACATTAAAATCATGCCATGTTCATTGATTATCAATTGTTGCTGTAACTATGCAGGCAGACAGACAGAGCAGGAGGAAACTGTCGAGATCAATGACAAGGGTAGGAAGAGAAAAAAAAAGGGAAATGTCTTCTTTTGAGAGAGGACTGTTGGCAGCAATTGAGCCCCTGACGCAGATGACCACGCTGCCACATCCACCACCACCGCCGCCGCCTCCAACACCAGCAGCAGATGAAGACGAGGTTTTCTTTCAGAGCCTCTTGCCGTCCCTTCGTAGGCTTTCTGTGCTGAGGAGGGCCAGGCTTCTGCACACACACACACACATACATATTACATACATACAGCACTAAAATAAACATATTAAAATAATCGTATGGCTGTATTGTTTTCTCATGTTCATATAGAATAATACAGTAAGTATTTTAAATTTGTCGTATCATACAGCGCTGTCGACGCAATACAATCACTTAAAGGGATAGTTCTCCCAAAAATGTAAATTCTGTCATCATTTACTCACCCTCAAGTTGTTCCAAACCTGTATGAGTTTCTTTGTTCTGTGAAGGCCTTTGTATTTTCTCTCCAGTGAAAATCTGCTCAAATCATGAATGTATTAGTTGAAAGCAGGGCTGAAAGGGCAAAGGCTATGTACATTATGACATGGTGATGAAAATATAAAACCAACATGTTAATTTAATGTAAAAAATAATTGTTATGACACTTGGAATCTGCACTTTTACGAAAAATATAGGTAGCTCTTAAAAGAGCTTTTGGGTTTTGTGGCTCTGAAAAGAGCCTTTGGCGTATTCTATGAATTCGGCTGCCATGGCACTGCACCCTCCTGGTTGAAGTAGTAGGCACAGTACGTCTCTCGGAGTTGGATAGCTCTACGGGTGGCATTGTTGGAGCCCATCCTTGGTGCATCTCGCAGGGCCTCAGGAGCTGAAGATGGCTCAATGGTGTGTTCAGCTCTGTGTGCGCATCTTCTCCCCCTTTCCAGCAGGGGCGGACTGGCCATCTGGCGTACCGGGCGTTTTCCCGGTGGGCCGCTGGACAATGTGGGCCTGCCCATTGCTACGTAAATATATGAAGAATAAATTATAGTAAAACTACGTAGCCTATATCCTTCCGTCAGCCCAGACGAATGGCCCGCGCAGCCCTCTTGAGGCAAAACTCCATGCAAAACTCTAATCTATAGCCTGCTCAGTCCCAGTGTCTCAGTGGTGTAAAAGCGCTCGTCAATGTCAAAATGTTTGCGATATCCAATCAAATTCAACGAGGCGGCATTTACTGTGCACAGCAGCCGAGCAGCGCGGGCGACACTTGAATGCGAGCCGAGGTAAGAGCTGAATACGAGTCAATGGGCAGCAATATTTCCCGACTGTTAACGATTTTAAAAATGTTAAACGACGGACATTAATTTCCAGGGATGTAAACTACTGTTGAGCTTTCAGAATGAATCAGATTATAATGCCTTTTACGTTATTCGTCGTCAAAGAATGCACAAAGAAACATTAGCGTAGGTGTCGCAGTTTTCAGCATATCAGAGGGAATGTTTGTCTTTCTGTTTCCAGGCTTTCTTCAGTAATTTCACAATCATTTTCAAATGATTCATAATACTCAAAATATCTTTCTCATATATCATGCTAAAACTGGCAACTTTCATATTCAAGTGGCCAATGGAAAGTGACATATGTCACTTATTATATAAAATAAATATATAATTTGCTAGTTACATGCATTATTTTACACACTGGTAATCAAAAGTTTGAAATAATTAAGACTTCTTAAATTGTTTTTGAAAGAAGAAGGCTGAATTTATTTGATCAAAAATACAGTAAAACCACAAATATTAAGAAATATTGATACAATTTCCAATAGGCCTAGTTGTTTTCTATGAGAATGTATTGTAAAATGTAATTTATTTCTGTAAAAGCTGACTTTTCAGCATCATTACTTCAGTAAGTGTCACATGATCCTTCAGAAATCATTTTAATATGCTGTATTTTTCATATCATTTTTAAACTCTTTTCCACTATTTGAGCTCAATTCCATAAAATTACAGATGTCTAGATACTATAGCCACTAGAAAGGCACCCTAAAACAGTCCACATTCTGCACTACATCCTAAGTCTTCTAGACCAGAGTCCTGCACGGGTGACGGGTGACCCGCGAATATTGCTGAAACGGGTGAAAAACATCCTACTGTGTCGGATACGGGTGCGGGTCGGACAAGGGAGAACACGGGTCTAAACACGGGTTTTAAACAGTCACGTGCAAACGAATATAGGCCTATATATAAAAATATATGCATGTATATTGTAGATGTGTTCCTAAAAATATGCATATACAAAAATATGCCTTGCCTGTATTTCAAGTTGATTTTCAAATCCATATCAGTTTATTTGTTCTCCTCCCAGGAGAATCACAACCGCGCGCGCGCTCTGCCTGCACTCGTCGAGATGGATCATGAGGAGTTGAAGAAAAGATAGCCGCAAATGTGGAAGTTCATCGCTGAGGAAGCACGCAGCTAACTGTGGTAACAAAACCAAGCACACGCAGTTCAATCGAACAGTATTTTTGTTATGGTTCCTGAGTTTAGTCTCTTAATAACACTGTCTTAGTAGCCTACATTAAGCCACTTTTGTACTTTTGTACATAGTATACGTTATTAGTATTATGTTTACTGAGTTTGGTCTCTTAGTAACAGTGTCTTACCTACATTAAGCCACGTTAAGCGTTTTAGAATGTCCCGAAGTTGTCCTTAAGTTAATGGTCGTGTAATAACTTATGTATGCTGGCAATAAACATTTTTGTAAGTGTGTCTGTAGTAAACGTTGTTTGTACGGGAAGAAGGAGGCGGGAACCGGCGGACAATCAAAACATTTAATCAAAATAAAATGGCGGCGACAGCCCCTCACGGTCGACTGCCGCCTACATACAAACAAACACAAAATGAAAATAAAAAGCTGCAGCCCCTCACGGACGACTGCAGCGAACACAAAATAAAACATAACACAAAATCCAGGCCTGGTCCTCTCTCGTCCCTCACTGTCGTCGCTCCTCCTTTATAGTCCCTCACTCCTCCGCGAGGGCCGAGATCGCTGGGATGTGATGTAAACTACTGTTGAGCTTTCAGAATGAATCAGATTATAATGCCTTTTACGTTATTCGTCGTCAAAGAATGCACAAAGAAACATTAGCGTAGGTGTCGCAGTTTTCAGCATATCAGAGGGAATGTTTGTCTTTCTGTTTCCAGGCTTTCTTCAGTAATTTCACAATCATTTTCAAATGATTCATAATACTCAAAATATCTTTCTCATATATCATGCTAAAACTGGCAACTTTCATATTCAAGTGGCCAATGGAAAGTGACATATGTCACTTATTATATAAAATAAATATATAATTTGCTAGTTACATGAATTATTTTACACACTGGTAATCAAAAGTTTGAAATAATTAAGACTTCTTAAATTGTTTTTGAAAGAAGAAGGCTGAATTTATTTGATCAAAAATACAGTAAAACCACAAATATTAAGAAATATTGATACAATTTCCAATAGGCCTAGTTGTTTTCTATGAGAATGTATTGTAAAATGTAATTTATTTCTGTAAAAGCTGACTTTTCAAAGTCAGCAGATCGCTGCGGCGCGCAGCTGGCGCTCATCCTCCCTGATGTGCGCCGCCTCGTCCCGCCCTCACGGTCCCTCGGCCTCGCTGCTCGCCACATACCCCCAACGCGATCACGGCGGCCGCGGGACCTGGGGGTAAGAACAGCGAGGTGAGAGAACGGAGCGGGGAGCATGAGGAGCGACAGAGACGAGAGAGTGGAGAGAGGAGAGAAAAAAAAAAAAAAAAAAATTCTGGTCCGGTTCCCAGACACACTGCCGCTCGGTCCTCAGCCAGCCGAGAGGCTCTTCCTCGCGGTGCCATGCGGTGGTACTGGACGGCCGGTGGACGGCTCGACACTCCTCCGCCCCCTGGCGGCCGGCGGTGGCTCCTCCTTCTGAGGGCGGCCGGAAGCGAGTCCCCGTCCCGCGCTCCCTGCTCCTCCCCAACCTGGCGGACGGCAGCGCTCCGGCTCCTCCCCAATATGGCGGGCGGCAGCAGGCTTCGGCTCCGGGCAAGCGCTGGGGACTCCTTCGCCCCCTCGCGGACGGCAGCCACCCCACCTCGACCCAGGGGCACGGCAGCGAGCTCTCCGTCCCACCGACCTTCATCCGCTCCAGCACCACCGCTTCGGGCAGCCGCTCGCGGACTTCTCTCCTCCGCGCTGCCCGAACTCCGCGGCACCGCGATCCCCCTCAGCTGCGAGGGCTCTTCGACAGCGTGTCCCTCCTTCCTCCCGGGTTTCGGCACCACTGTAGTAAACGTTGTTTGTACGGGAAGAAGGAGGCGGGAACCGGCGGACAATCAAAACATTTAATCAAAATAAAATGGCGGCGACAGCCCCTCACGGTCGACTGCCGCCTACATACAAACAAACACAAAATGAAAATAAAAAGCTGCAGCCCCTCACGGACGACTGCAGCGAACACAAAATAAAACATAACACAAAATCCAGGCCTGGTCCTCTCTCGTCCCTCACTGTCGTCGCTCCTCCTTTATAGTCCCTCACTCCTCCGCGAGGGCCGAGATCGCTGCGGCGCGCAGCTGGCGCTCATCCTCCCTGATGAGCGCCGCCTCGTCCCGCCCTCACGGTCCCTCGGCCTCGCCACAGTGTCTATAATGTAATATGCTAAACTGACTTTATTGCGGGTGCGGGTCGGGCGTCGGTTCTATTTTAAGCGGGTCGGGTCGGGTGCGGATTTTAATTAGTGCTGTTGTCGGAGAAGGGGTCGGATGCGGTTTTAAGCACTGCGGGTACGGGCGGGTGCGGGTTTACAAAATCGGAGCTGTGCAGGACTCTGTTCTAGACAAAATAGCATTTTATATGGTCTGATTTTATGGTAGGTATTGAACTTAATGATATTAAACTACAGTGTATGGAAAAGAGAAATCAAAATTTGTATACAAAAAAAAATAAATACAATTTGCCATGTGCACCAGGAAAGACAAATTATAAACTGAAGAAGTATGCCTGTCATTCAGTATGATAAGCATTTCAATAAAACAATTCATATAATTCATATTTTTGAATAAATAGCTTCTGTGTTTAAAATTGCCCTGTGTATAATGAGCTGGTGGGTTTATGGTGAGGTGTGTTGCACACCGGGTGTGATGGGCCGCTTTGTGCCAGAAAGTCCAGGGCCACTTTTTTGCCCCAGTCCACCCCTGCTTTCCAGTGTCTTCATGCGCAGGAAGTTGTGCAACACACATGTGGCCTTCACACACACCTCTGCAACCTCTGGACTGGTTGCAATGAGACGGGCGGTACATCCGCCACCGAGCTGAGAGGATGCCAAAGGCGCACTCAACTACCAACCTAGCCCGGCTGAGGCGGTAATTGAACACCCTTTTCTCTGGTGGGATGTGATGTCCAGGGTATGGCCGCAAGAGGTTGGTCATCAGTGGGAAGCCCTCATCCCCTGCAGATTGACCATTATTTGGCTTGACACCGGAGTGGTCTGGATCAGGTGATGATGGACCAGGATCGGCTTGGGTTCCTGTCAGGTCGGGGTTGGACTTCTGGTCAAGTCTCGAGCTCAAGCCCTCCACCAAGGACAGCAAGTGTTATCTCCTATCCAATACAAAGATTATATGAACATGTGAACTCATGAATGTTTTTTTTTTTTTTTAGCTGATTTACAACAGAACTGAATTCTTGCAATTGCATCACTAATTGTGTTATTTTCCTGTTTATTACTGTGAAGCTGCTGTGAAACAATCTGTATTGTATAAAGCGCCGTATAAATGAAGCTGACTTGACTTGACTATAACAAGAACATGAACACAAATTTGAAAACCTCACTACAAATAATCCAGAATTGAAGATAAATGATATTAATCCTACTCTGTCTGTTACACTACCTCACACCTGAAATCACTGATCGAGTGAATCTCCTGAACTTCTCCTGAACTTCTCCAGATCATTTCTAATCCATTCATGTTGTAACACCTGCTCTAACGTCGGCCGTTTCGTTGGATCCCGGGCTAGGCACTGGCTAATCAGATCACTGCATTCTGTACACATTTTATTAAGGAGAGAGCTGGTTAGTCATGATGACCATGTGACACGAATGTTGGCAATTATGAAAACAGCATCTGGTGAACTATAAACTGAATGCATTTCAACTTGAAACATCTTACATACTTCACCTTTACCTGTTTCTAAACAGAGCCTTTGCTTTATGTGTGTGTGTTTATCGATATTCTTCACTCACCTTTGGATAAGTTGGAGTTCTGAAATGTTACTTTGGCCTGTGTGATTTCCGTTCTATTGCCAAAGGGAGAACGTCCGTTAACCATCAGGTACAACAACACCCCTAGAGCCCAGACATTTGATGGGACGGCGTGGAATCGAGATTCTGTGAAGACTTCAGGTGGGCAGTAAGAAGGTAATCCTGTGAGCAAGACATTTTTGCACATTGTTGAGCAATTTCTTCAAAGCATCAAATAATCAGAAAGTCACTACATCCAGGTTTCCACACTCCAAAAATACTCACCACGGTATATTTTTGTCTCGTAGCCATCACCACTAAGTAGCTGACCGCAGCCAAAGTCGATCAGCTTGAGCTCTAACGTGTTTGTCTTCACCAGGAAATTCTCTGCATGAACGTCATTATGAAAAACGCCATGCTCGATGCAGTGCTGTACCGCCAGCGCAGCCTGTCGCAGGATGACCCGTGCTATTGTTTCATCCAGTTGACACGAATGACGAATGATGAAGTCCAGCAAGCTCTCGCAGGGGTCAGGGAACTCCATTATGAGAACGAATGTCCGAGGATGTTCAAACCAGTCGTACAGTCGGACGACGTAGGGGCTTATGGGTTCATGCCTCATCATTAGCAGCAGCGCCACTTCTGTAACGAGAGGTTCGGGATGCCCGGGCTAGAGAAAAGTAGTAGACAGAAGGTTAGCTGGGTAAAAATCTGAAGAAAACCTATCATTTTTAAATGTACTTTTCTTTGATCTTTACAGACACGATCATCAGAGCCTTTCCAGGTTTATTGATCTATTACATTTACACCTAATGCTTCCTACAGGTGTATTGACTACAGTAATCAGCACTTAAACAACAAACAGCACTTAAACAACAAATACAACTTTTGACCAACTTACAATATCAAGATAACGATCATTGTCAATCTTGTCCATCTGCTTGATGGCAACGTGCAAAAAAAAAAAACAGCGTTCAATAACGGTATTCAAGCGCCTGACTTTGCACATAACATTTACGATTTGAGCATCTAAGTATTAACCCATCTGTATTAAGAATGTTTTGATGCATGCAAGAGCAAAAATGTTTGTACAATTCAGCAAGATTGCTTTACCTTTTTGCCATCAAACTTCCGTGTTCCCTTGAACACTCTCCCAAAAGTTCCGGATCCAATCATCTCTCCCACGTTATAGAGAGTCTCAAAGGAGTCTGAAAAACAAAATATGAGAAATGTATGAGCTTGCAAACAAGACGATAATAATACTGTTTAAAACAATGTTGGAGAAATAATGTCTTTAATAATTTTAATAATAAATAATACTTTTACTTTAAAAAAAGGTTCCCAGTAAAATGAAATCCAATGTGACTGTACACTGCCCAGCCTTATTTCAGTCTCACCTGTTGAGCTCGTGTTCACCGGTGAAGCCTCCATAAGGCCATTTGAAGTCTCCGTTGGCTCGACGGGAACTTGACCTGGCAGCGGATGGCACATCCACTCTTCGTCGCTCCAACTGCCCTGTTCGTTTCGGCTATCCGATCTATCGCCACTCCACCTCCAATCGACGATGTACGAGCCTCTGCTGCTAAGGCTCAACGACTCTCTGCAGAACCGCCTCACTGTATTGTCCTCAGAGAGGGACAAATGTGATGTGGACATGATGCCTGCTGAAGACATTTTTAATAATATTAATAATCTATGTCAGTGGTGAAATTGTTACTTTATGTTTTATTTTTTTCAACTTTCTATTTTCAATGACACATTATTTTGTTAACTGAGCCATAACTTGTGTAATAAAAGCCTATTCTGACCTCTGCGATAGCCTTTAGATGGAGTTGACGGACGTCCATGATCATCTGGGCTCTGCCGGCTGCCGCTCTGCCACTCTCTCTTCCTGTCAGTCCGACCTGTTGGCACAGAAACAGAAAACTCAGAAGACAGAAGCGCTAAATGTGTAGGAAGCTCCTGGATCTGTGATTGCTAGATCCTTTGTTTTATATTAAAAATATCAGTGCAAACAAGACGATAATAATTCTGTTTAAAACAATGTTGGAGAAATAATGTCTGCAGATTGACCATTATTTGGCTTGACGCCGGAGTGATCTGGATCAGGTGATGATGGACCAGGATCGGGCTCTGGCTCCAGATCCGCTGGAGGAACAAAAGACTCCACAACATCCACATCACTGAGACAACAGCAGAGGAGCGAGCGCCTCACAGCCTTACACACGTTCCTGAGGAAAGAACGAACTCGTTTCCTCTTCTTACATTCTGTAGGTTTTTCTGAAATGAAGAAAACAAAACTGAATGATTAGAAACATCTCTGACGTCCAATTAGGCAGTGATAAAATGACATAACTTACGTTTTACTTAAAAAAAAGGTCACCAGTAAAATGAAATTCAATGTGACTGTACACTGCCCAGCCTTATTTCAGTCTCACCTGTTGAGCTCGTGATGTACGAGCCTCGGCTGCTAAGGCTCAACGACTCTCTGCAGAACCGCCTCACTATATTGTCCTCAGAGAGGGACAAATATGATGTGGACATGGTGCCTGGTCAAGACATTTTTAATAATATTAATAATCTATGTCAGTGGTCACATGAAATTGTTATTTTCAATGACACATTATTTGTTAAAGGGTTAGTTCACCCAAACGCCGGCGCTACGTCATATTCTCGCGCATGCGTCGTGGAGGCCTACACGGAAGACAAGAAGAGGTTGAATAAAGGCGTTATTTTGATTTTTTTTTTGGCACAAAAACTATTGTCGTCGCTTCGTAAAATTATTGTAGAGCCACTGTGGTGAGATGGACTTTGTAACGACATTTTAAGTGCCTTTTATGGGTCTTGTGAGTGTAAATGTACTGAATGCCAATGGAGGCCTATCTGAGGCCTTTCTCAGCCATCAGCTTTCAACAAAAAATATCTTCATTTGTGTTCCGAAGATGAACGGAGGTCTTAAGGGTGTCGAACGACATGAGGGTGAGTAATTAATGACATCATTTTCATTTTTGGGTGAACTAACCCTTTAACTGAGCCATAACTTGTGTAATAAAAGCCTATTCTGACCTCTGCGAAAGCCTTTAACGTAGACTAACCATGTTCCGTACACTTTTCGCTATTCACCAAACGCCAACGCCCACTCCTCCGTTGTTGAGAGTCAGACAAGCATGTTTGTGTGATCGTTCCCTGGGTGAATACCCATTGGACAGTCCACACTTTGATTGATGTCTTTTGGACCAATAGATTTTGAGAAAAGTGGGTAAAAGTACCTCCTCCGCACGTGTACGGAAGATGATGAGCGTTAATGGTGTTCCGTACATGCTTGCAATGATGTTCCGTACAGAGCGCATAAATGATTTCGGCGTCGAAAATGGACATTCAACGGATCAATTTTGAGCTGTTTATTTGAAGAAAACATAATTTAAAAGAATAATAAAGGTGAGTACCTTTTCATTTGGTTAAAATTTTAGTCAATTGCTGATTTAAAAGCTAGAGGATGCGAGTTGAGCATGATTGTGTCGTGATATGAATAACTTTAACGTTACCATATAACGTTGATAAAGACAAAGAAGAAGGGCAAACATTTTGCATTGATTTAAAAGATTTAATGATCAACATTAAGAACGTAAAAACATAAATAAGGATGTGTGTGTGTGTGTGTGTGTGTGTGTGTGTGTGTGTGTGAGATTGTGTGTGTGTGTGTGTGTATATACAATTATTTACATTTAACGTGAACACTAAACTGATTAAAAAAAAACTGATTAACTAGAAATTATTCTACATCTACATTGTGTGTGTGTGTGTGTGTGTGTTTACAACTATTTACATTTAACACTAAACTGATTAAATATCTTAACTTGTGTTTTTTATATGGACAGACAACATTTATGGCAATGCCAGTCAGTGTCTGGCACTTCCTCCACCCCTGCACACTCCACGTGGAACCACAAATGGCACAGTTCGCATTGGACCCACTCATCAATGGCCTCATCTCCAGAGCCAGGTGGTATCACTCTACGGCAGAGAGCACAGTGTTCTCCACCATCATCAATTGGAGGAGGTGCTTGGTTTTTTTGCCTTTTGGCCTCAAGGGCTTGTCTTTTCTCTTCCCTCTTCTTTGTCATCTCTTCTTTACGCTTTCTCTTCTTTTCTTCCTTCTCGTTCTCCTCAGCTTCTTTTTGTACCAGCAGGTTGTAATATTGGTCGCTGGTGATGACACGGGCTGGCAACGGAATGCGACGCCTCACCTTCTCCTTCCTCTCCAGGGCTGGGCTCATGAGGACGTTAGCCAGACTCTCAGGGATTATACCTGCTGCCACCAGGTAATTTTTGGGAGCGACTCTGTTGCAGGTGGGGCAAGGTGATTGAGTGGCTGAAGGAGTGACAGGAACGATGGATGGTGTGGCGTGAGTGCTGGATGGTGTGGCGTGAGTGCTGGATGGTGTGGCGTGAGTGCTGGATGGTGTGGCGTGAGTGCTGGATGGTGTGGCGTGAGTGCTGGATGGTGTGGCGTGAGTGCTGGATGGTGTGGCGTGAGTGCTGGATGGTGTGGCGTGAGTGCTGGATGGTGTGGCGTGAGTGCTGGATGGTGTGGCGTGAGTGCTGGATGGTGTGGCGTGAGTGCTGGATGGTGTGGCGTGAGTGCTGGATGGTGTGGCGTGAGTGCTGGATGCTGTGGCGTGAGTGCTGGATGCTGTGGCGTGAGTGCTGGATGGTGTGGCATCAGTTCCATCTGCAGATGGGAGCACTCTCACCACCTAAGAAAGTAAAACATGAAAAACTCATTAGCATAACTAACTTGAAAAGAAATACAAGCAGCTTAAAGGATGAATTATCATTGTATCAATGTTAAAATTACCTGGGTTGTGTCTACAGCACCCCTGGACAGCGGAAAGATGCCAGCCTTGCGAAACCCAGCCTTAATGTTTTGGGCTGTGACCGCAGTGGGGTAAACATTTTTGAGGAGAGGTGAAAACTGCTTCTTCCCCACAACAAGATCCCCACGAACCAGACCCATCCTGGAAGCCATGGTGGAGAAAGCTGTCTTCAACGGGTTAAAGACGGCGATGTCCAGGGGCTGCAGGATGTGTGTGGTGTGTGCAGGTAAGCAGAGAATTTCTATTTTGTTTTCTCTGCAGAACATTATAACCTCTTTGGAGACATGTGTTTCATGTTGATCCATAATCAATATAAGTGGTCTCTCCACAGGAGCATATTTTACAAAATGTCGGAGCCACTTCAGGAATAGCTCCGAGTCCATATAGCCCTTTTCTTGGATGCCGTAGAGTGCGTTGGGGGGCCCATCCAGCCTATAGGCACCACTTGGAAGGCAGCCGGGGTAAATTATGAACGGTGGAATGGTGTCCCCGGCTGCATTTACACAGCAGTGAACTGTTATATGCTCCCTGGTGGTCTGCTGCTGCTGGTATACATGTTTCCTCCCAGTCTGGCACAGGACCTTTTCTCTGGACCGAGGCTTGTCCCCAAAGCCAGTCTCATCACAGTTGAATATGAGGTGAGGTTTGTCCTCCAAACCATGGTTGGCATAAAGTGCCTCATACAACTTGAAGAAACCTTCTATTGCCTCTGGTGTACCTCCGTGAACTCTGGCTCGGTCCAGGGAATCTGCCGTCCTTGATGTCAACTCAGGATGGCGGGTCTTAAACCTGGACCACCAAACATCACTTGGCCCCTTCTCCATATTAACGGTGGTGGTCTGGGTTCTGCCACTCTCTTTGATGATCCCAATAGTGAGGACTTTGACCAGGGAGCGGGTAATTGGGAACCCATGGTCAGCCATCCAGAATATAAACGAAATGAGGGCCTCTTCCTCTGCTGGTGTCAGGGCCGAATTAGGATGAGGGTTGTGGGAATATTTCTTTTTTTTATAGTCCTGCAGAGTGGTGTGGGGAATGCCGTATTTTGTAGCTGTCGCCCTCAAGCTCGCTCCTGCCTTTACTTCATCTACTGCCTTCTCTAACATCTCCTTTGTATACTGCCTTTTTTTTCCTGCCATCTTTCTACTTTACGTTACTGACTTTCCTTTGAAATAAAATATTATCATTAAAATGAACTGTTATATTTTAATCATGTTTGTCACTTCAGATGATTTTGTAATGAAATAACTATGTATAAAATCTTAAATGTCAATTGATGTATGAAATCATAATAAGTTGTGTGTGAATAACCTATCATTGTGTTTGTTATCGTTAAATAACACTGAGTTATGTTAAAATATATATATTATATATAACGTTATATATTTTATTATATAATGTATATATATTTTATATATACATACATGAAAGACAATCTAAAATGTTAAAATATTCAATTCATGTAACTTAACATTAACTTAATGCACCCTTTCTGAATATAAACACCATCTCTGCAAGCAGGATGATGGGCAAACCTGTCTCTGACTGAGATTGGCGCCAAGCGGTTATCGCCCGCAATTGACGTTTAAAAATTCCCATTTCAAAGCATTTATTTAACAAAGAGTAGTATATTTAAACCTTTGTGATAACATAACATTCATTTAATGAAGATTTTAATACTGTGAGAAGCATAATTTGAATCGAAATGTACATTTTCGCTGCACTAGTTGTCTCCCCACCAAAGCTGCAATCTGACATTTAGCTTGCCCACCATGCATTTTCAACGGCAGTGGGCGCTCCTAGCAAACTTACTGAAATCTTGCGGAAACAAACGGCGGTGGACTCTCAGTCGTGAGTGGAGATGAAAGAGGGAGAAATGACGATGACACAGATATATAATTAATGTATGACCAGGAAGTATTTATTCAGCAATTGGCGGTAAAAGGTCAACTGTACGGAACATCGTTGTGTACGGAACATGGTTAGTCTACGTTAGATGGAGTGGACGGACGTCCATGATCATCTGGGCTCTGCCGGCTGCCGCTCTGCCACGCTCTCTTCCTGTCAGTCTGACCTGTGGGCACAGAAACAGAAAACTCAGAAGACAGAAGCGCTAAATGTGTAGGAAGCTCCTGGATCTGTGATCTGGGTCTGGTCTGGCAGCGTATCCTGGGGGCCAGTTGCATAAACTAAGCCATTATGTTAAGACAGTGTCTTAAGATCTAGTATGAGCCACTCGCAGTTAGGCAAGTGGCATTCAGCCTTACTTTTCGTATCAAGTTAGGCCAGTCTATGTTTTTATGTAACTGATTTAAAAAAATGTATGAACAGTCTTAAAGAAAAAAAATGTATGTCTAACTTGTAAGACTAGTCTTAACGGTTTATGCAACCGGCCCAGGCCTGATCACGGTCATCAGAACACTGTCTGTCTCCAAACCTCCTGACCAGCCGTCTGAGAGAAAGCAGCTCTCCTGGATCTGGAGCGGCCCGAGGCTGAAATATTTCAGTAACATAACATAACTAACGTTAAAGCACTCACCTTCTCTTTCACCCATCATCTTCGCCATCGACATCCTCCTGCAATCTGGAACAAAAACAATACAAAACACAAAACAAAACAAAACAACACACAATACAATACAATAAACTCTCCTCAAAAATACTCCTCCAAAAAAAAAGAAAACAAAAACAAAGAATTAATCAAACTCGACACTCCTAAAATAAGAAAAGAACAATAAGATAAAAGTATCTACAACTCAAAAATGTAACTCTGTAAAGGATATCTCCTGCGATGTTCTTCCAGAATAAAAGTCTCGTCTCCTCCAAACAGCTTCAAAATTTCAAGGTCAGCACAGAAAATATTCTGCAAAAGTTTGTGAAATCGCCTCAGTCGTCTCTCTCAACAACAGATCAACAACACAATCGGTGCGTGTCTGAGTCTGCGTCAGAATTCATAACAGGCGTCGCCATAGCAACTAAAACGTGAATCATTCATATGAGCGGAGCCGTGAGCGCGCATCGATCTGAACACATTTATTGAATAGTTACAAACTTCATTTGGACGTTTTCTTTATTAAAAAGTTTGAACCTGTTTCATTGACTCAGTTCAAAACTTTGATTCAGTGATTCCTCTGCATCATCATCACTCAGAAATGCTAGATGTCTGTGCATGCATCAAAATGTGTTGGTAAATACTTTGATTTATTTATTTTTACTATATTTTTGCATATGAATAAAAAATATTAAATAATGTTTCCTTGTATTAGTTTAACCTCTCAATCCGCAGTGGTGCATTAAAGGATTAATGAAATGATAAATTATTAATTTAATGCTTCATTTAGCATTTAATTAAATGCTAAAGGACCGGCCACTTAAACATCAGCATAATAAATGCAGTTACTCATCTTTCATCTCCTATCGTGCAGATCCGATCGGACGAATCCAATAAACACCAGCATGTAAGTGTAAGGGTCCACTCTGAAAAATAGAGGGGGGCAAACAAAAAAATCCTCCTTCGTTTACTTGAGCGTATTTGAGTTATATTAGTAATTAATCACGTCCATTTTCAATGCAATAGCGAGTATTCTGAGGATCTCCCCTGCAGTTTAGAGTCTTCAGCTCCAGTTAAACCCTCCCAGGTCTCTCTCCTTCAATCACAGGCCTTCTGATGACTCATTATATACAGGAAGCGCATTACAGGCTCCGTGAGGTGTCAGTCAAAGCGGCTATGGTTTTGGTTGGATAAAGGCAGGCAATGCCTAGCCAATGCCTTGCCAACAAAGGTTTGATTGATGGACGTTGTAACCAATCAAAAGGCATCATCTTGCGAGAGCACACCGCAGTGGAGACTGGCACTTCTTATCAACTAAATTAGTTTTTTACACTTTGTAAATTCTGTAATAGTTGCTTTTGTTTTTCAGTAACTGTATATATCCATTATAATTAGCAGTTTATTGCAGATTTATTTGAATGAAACGCTACTCTTTACAATTACAAATCTTCTGAAATAAAGGGCCTTTTTGAAAGGACGCCTAGAGGTATTTTTTTTTTTTTTTTGACATAAAAGCTTACAGAAGCTACATTTTTAAGAGTATCATCCTCAAATTTGAATCACAACATGATCAGAAATGCAGTTTTATATTTAGGTTATTTTCAGGCCTTTAACATTAAAGTATCATCAATTTTTCCCTGAGTGAATTTCAATACAACTTTTCAGGGTAGAGGAGGCGTGCAAGATGGCGCCCTGATCACATGTACGTTTGTGAGCTCAGCAATCCCAAACTGTTTTATAATAGTTACAACGAAACTTTTTTTTTTGTTGAGAATTTCCATTTATTAATGTCTTGAATTTTTGGAACAACGATAATGGGAGGATCTGAAAAGAGGAAAGGTGTGAAGAAGTCAGGGAAAACAGTGTCGGATACTCCTGCTGGATCTGCTGGCACAGGTGACGATAAAGAAGCAGTCGAACGACATAACAGTACTCCTGCAACCGGGGTATTGAAGGACAGTTTGCTAGCCTAGAAATCTAGACGCACCCTAGCGTCCCGTAAAATACGGAATCGTCCCGTATTTACAAGCAAAATGACGCGTTCCGTATCAAACCAATACGGGACGCGATTTGTCCCGTATTTTACACAGGTCCACACATAGTTCAATAAACACATACAGAGTTTGCAGTGTGGAGAATACTGATAGCAAATATAAAGAATCAATTTCACAATAAGTCGTACAGGAGCTCATTTGTGCGTGATTGCGGGCTTTGTTGCTATAGCGGCGGAGTCTCGAGAACATGCGCTGTGCCAGAGTGTGCCTGTAAACTTGCGCGGTTTTTTAAAAACATGTCGAGCTCGCGTCGCGTCCACCGTTTGAAGAACGCCAGAGGATCTCCAGATATAGAACTGAATTAATATCAAAAAGGTATCAATTGGTCTGTCCAGTAACTCATGATGAACCTCAGGCCAACTGCACACTTTATGAGAAGCATTTCAGTGTCTCAGACTGTCTGACTGTGGTGACAGACCAGTCTATGTGACAGACACATCCGTGCTTCTAAAGGTAGGCCTATAGTTTTTTTTAATGGATAATATATTAATATAATATTCCAATACATTATCAGAGCTTGGCAGACAGAATTATTATTTTTTAGACAGGTTAATTTATAGATTCTAGCCTAATAAATGTTATTATTAATTTATCATTTATTTAGGCTATATCATACATAATAAATAATCCTGTCATATAAAGTTTATGACATTTAAAAAATATTTAGATAAAAATGGGACAAATAATTACACGATAATATAGTCATAATTTAAGTAAATTATTCAAAGAAAATAAACATTTTTAAAATTCAAAAAAGTGATTAGGCCTGTTTCAGAATGACTTCTTAAAGGGACAGTTCACCCAAAAATGAAAATTCTGTCATCATTTATTCACCCTCAAGTTGTTCCAAACATGTATACATTTCTTTGTTATGTTAAAACACATAGGAAGATTACTGTGGAAGTCAATGGTGCCCCCAAAGCAGCCTGGTACAAACTTTCTTCAAAATATCTTCTTTTGTGTAGGCCTACAGCAGAACAAAGAAACTCATACAGGTTTGGAACATCATGAGGCGTCATAAGTGCACCAAATAGGCTAAGAGTTATTTAGAATAAAATAAAATAATCAAATGTAAAATAATATAGCATGTGTTCTGTTGCAAATTCACGTACTTGATCTTATGTTTTCTTATGGTTTATTATTGAGCTGTCAAGTTGTTAATGTTGAAATAATCATTTCATGACGAATTCTTTATTTCTGCCCTTTATGCAATTGTTTTTTAGGGGATTTTTTTTTTCGGGGGTGGATTTTTGCTGTCAAAGTGAGGCCAAAGTGAATGGGAGTCAATGGGATGCTAACAGCAGGTGATGGCTTGGTTAGCAATGGCTGCCCCTATGGAAGGTACACTTTCCGGGGGCTGGATTACCCCGTTGGGAAAAACCAAACTCTGGTCAGGCCAATCACAGCGTGTGTAGAGTCGGTGGGCGGGCTTTACATAATGACGGTACGTCACGGCAGAGTTGCGGAGGTTCTGCGTGCCACTCGTAAACACAGAAGCTGGCGAACAGCGGTCTTTTGAATCGGCTTTGGCCGCGACTCTGGAAGACTTGGAGTTAAGCTTGGAGTTAAGCCGTAGTCAACGCTTCTCGTTTACTTTGAATGGGTGACGTCATGCGTTGCCGAACTGAATTGTGGGTTCCGTTGCGTCGCTTCACTCGCGTTGCAAGCATAGGTTGCAAGCGGCAAAAGTTGAAGATTTCTCAACTTTTCAAGCGCCAACGCAGGCGTCATCCAATCAGATCACCCTATGCAAATATCCTAGAGCAGACGCTAGCCAATAGCGTTCGTTTAAAACACTGGTGAATGAAGAGTGAAGAACGATCTAAAATGGAGGAAAAGCTAATAATTGCGGTGGGTAATCACCCGGTCCTTTACGACCAATCATTGTTTACATACTGGGACACAAACCGGAGAGACCAGGCCTGGAAGGAGGTGGCAGAGACGGTTGGAGAATCTGGTATGTATCATGCTTGTATTCTGTCCGTGTACTCTGTTTATCATTGAATGACAGGCAGCATATCATATCATGTGTGGATCAAATAGGCGCTATCGCCCAGCCAAATGAGGAATAAAATATTAAAGTGATCAGTTTTCATACACAAAATAATGAATTACATTTGAGTGGAAGGTGGATTTGACCGTTTATCTGTCAGTTGGCTGGTAGATGGTAAACGCTTAAAAAAATGTATTTATTATGAACCTTGCATAATTGAAATCTATACCAGAACCTGTTTTATTTGGCATGTTTAATTCAGTTCTTATTTTAATAACTAAACAAGTTTAAACACTTGAGCAACACTTGTTGTATTTGAATGAATTGTTTAATTTATTTACATTTTTGCATGTCAGAGGATACATGTAGGACCCGATGGAAGTCACTGGGGGACAGATTTAGGAAGGAGAAGAAAAAAGAAAGGGAAATGACAAGGAGTGGGGCAGGGTCGCCTGGGACCCAACCCTGGCGTTTCATGGCGGTGTTGGGATTTCTCACACCATTCCTTCATGACCGTGAGACGTCCAGCAACATCCCCAGACGACCTCTGCCCCCTTCACATCAGTCCATCAGTCCAGAGCCAGAGGAGGACAGCCAGGCCAGAGAAGACAGCCAGGCCATCACCCAGCAAGCCCCTTCAAGCAGAGGAGATGAGGCAGGCAGTGACACAGGCAGGCAGAACCTAACAAAGCTCTCAAATACATTATTATTTCAGTACTATCAAGGAGGGTTAAGTCATTTAGAAAATCAATGTCAATCTGTGTAGAGCTGAACCATATGCTGCAAAGTTTAGGCCACACAACCGTTGACACCTAATGCGTAATAACGTTATATAATAAATTATTTCAAAGAATGATTTGACATTAAAATCATGCCATGTTCATTGATTATCAATTGTTGCTGTAACTATGCAGGCAGACAGACAGAGCAGGAGGAAACTGTCGAGATCAATGACAAGGGTAGGAAGAGAAAAAAAAAGGGAAATGTCTTCTTTTGAGAGAGGACTGTTGGCAGCAATTGAGCCCCTGACGCAGATGACCACGCTGCCACATCCACCACCACCGCCGCCTCCAACACCAGCAGCAGATGAAGACGAGGTTTTCTTTCAGAGCCTCTTGCCGTCCCTTCGTAGGCTTTCTGTGCTGAGGAGGGCCAGGCTTCTGCACACACACACACATACATATTACATACATACAGCACTAAAATAAACATATTAAAATAATCGTATGGCTGTATTGTTTTCTCATGTTCATATAGAATAATACAGTAAGTATTTTAAATTTGTCGTATCATACAGCGCTGTCGACGCAATACAATCACTTAAAGGGATAGTTCTCCCAAAAATGTAAATTCTGTCATCATTTACTCACCCTCAAGTTGTTCCAAACCTGTATGAGTTTCTTTGTTCTGTGAAGGCCTTTGTATTTTCTCTCCAGTGAAAATCTGCTCAAATCATGAATGTATTAGTTGAAAGCAGGGCTGAAAGGGCAAAGGCTATGTACATTATGACATGGTGATGAAAATATAAAACCAACATGTTAATTTAATGTAAAAAATAATTGTTATGACACTTGGAATCTGCACTTTTACGAAAAATATAGGTAGCTCTTAAAAGAGCTTTTGGGTTTTGTGGCTCTGAAAAGAGCCTTTGGCGTATTCTATGAATTCGGCTGCCATGGCACTGCACCCTCCTGGTTGAAGTAGTAGGCACAGTACGTCTCTCGGAGTTGGATAGCTCTACGGGTGGCATTGTTGGAGCCCATCCTTGGTGCATCTCGCAGGGCCTCAGGAGCTGAAGATGGCTCAATGGTGTGTTCAGCTCTGTGTGCGCATCTTCTCCCCCTTTCCAGCAGGGGCGGACTGGCCATCTGGCGTACCGGGCGTTTTCCCGGTGGGCCGCTGGACAATGTGGGCCTGCCCGTTGCTACGTAAATATATGAAGAATAAATTATAGTAAAACTACGTAGCCTATATCCTTCCGTCAGCCCAGACGAATGGCCCGCGCAGCCCTCTTGAGGCAAAACTCCATGCAAAACTCTAATCTATAGCCTGCTCAGTCCCAGTGTCTCAGTGGTGTAAAAGCGCTCGTCAATGTCAAAATGTTTGCGATATCCAATCAAATTCAACGAGGCGGGATTTACTGTGCACAGCAGCCGAGCAGCGCGGGCGACACTTGAATGCGAGCCGAGGTAAGAGCTGAATACGAGTCAATGGGCAGCAATATTTCCCGACTGTTAACGATTTTAAAAATGTTAAACGACGGACATTAATTTCCAGGGATGTAAACTACTGTTGAGCTTTCAGAATGAATCAGATTATAATGCCTTTTACGTTATTCGTCGTCAAAGAATGCACAAAGAAACATTAGCGTAGGTGTCGCAGTTTTCAGCATATCAGAGGGAATGTTTGTCTTTCTGTTTCCAGGCTTTCTTCAGTAATTTCACAATCATTTTCAAATGATTCATAATACTCAAAATATCTTTCTCATATATCATGCTAAAACTGGCAACTTTCATATTCAAGTGGCCAATGGAAAGTGACATATGAAAATAAATATATAATTTGCTAGTTACATGCATTATTTTACACACTGGTAATCAAAAGTTTGAAATAATTAAGACTTCTTAAATTGTTTTTGAAAGAAGAAGGCTGAATTTATTTGATCAAAAATACTGTAAAACCACAAATATTAAGAAATATTGATACAATTTCCAATAGGCCTAGTTGTTTTCTATGAGAATGTATTGTAAAATGTAATTTATTTCTGTAAAAGCTGACTTTTCAGCATCATTACTTCAGTAAGTGTCACATGATCCTTCAGAAATCATTTTAATATGCTGTATTTTTCATATCATTTTTAAACTCTTTTCCACTATTTGAGCTCAATTCCATAAAATTACAGATGTCTAGATACTATAGCCACTAGAAAGGCACCCTAAAACAGTCCACATTCTGCACTACATCCTAAGTCTTCTAGACCAGAGTCCTGCACGGGTGACGGGTGACCCGCGAATATTGCTGAAACGGGTGAAAAACATCCTACTGTGTCGGATACGGGTGCGGGTCGGACAAGGGAGAACACGGGTCTAAACACGGGTTTTAAACAGTCACGCGCAAACGAATATAGGCCTATATATAAAAATATATGCATGTATATTGTAGATGTGTTCCTAAAAATATGCATATACAAAAATATGCCTTGCCTGTATTTCAAGTTGATTTTCAAATCCATATCAGTTTATTTGTTCTCCTCCCAGGAGAATCACAACCGCGCGCGCGCTCTGCCTGCACTCGTCGAGATGGATCATGAGGAGTTGAAGAAAAGATAGCCGCAAATGTGGAAGTTCATCGCTGAGGAAGCACGCAGCTAACTGTGGTAACAAAACCAAGCACACGCAGTTCAATCGAACAGTATTTTTGTTATGGTTCCTGAGTTTAGTCTCTTAATAACACTGTCTTAGTAGCCTACATTAAGCCACTTTTGTACATAGTATACGTTATTAGTATTATGTTTACTGAGTTTGGTCTCTTAATAACAGTGTCTTACCTACATTAAGCCACGTTAAGCGTTTTAGAATGTCCCGAAGTTGTCCTTAAGTTAATGGTCGTGTAATAACTTATGTATGCTGGCAATAAACATTTTTGTAAATGTGTCTGTAGTAAACGTTGTTTGTACGGGAAGAAGGAGGCGGGAACCGGCGGACAATCAAAACATTTAATCAAAATAAAATGGCGGCGACAGCCCCTCACGGTCGACTGCCGCCTACATACAAACAATCACAAAATGAAAATAAAAAGCTGCAGCCCCTCACGGACGACTGCAGCGAACACAAAATAAAACATAACACAAAATCCAGGCCTGGTCCTCTCTCGTCCCTCACTGTCGTCGCTCCTCCTTTATAGTCCCTCACTCCTCCGCGAGGGCCGAGATCGCTGCGGCGCGCAGCTGGCGCTCATCCTCCCTGATGTGCGCCGCCTCGTCCCGCCCTCACGGTCCCTCGGCCTCGCTGCTCGCCACATACCCCCAACGCCCTTCGCAGGCCGGGGGGCACTCCCGAGTCTGCGCTCTAATCGGGGGGGGGGGGGGGGGGGGGGCGATCAAAAAAAAATTTCTGGTCCGGTTCCAAGACACACTGCCGCTCGGTCCTCAGCCAGCCGAGAGGCTCTTCCTCGCGGTGCCATGCGGTGGTACTGGACGGCCGGTGGACGGCTCGACACTCCTCCGCCCCCTGGCGGTCGGCGGTGGCTCCTCCTTCTGAGGGCGGCCGGAAGCGAGTCCCCGTCCCGCGCTCCCTGCTCCTCCCCAACCTGGCGGACGGCAGCGCTCCGGCTCCTCCCCAATATGGCGGGCGGCAGCAGGCTTCGGCTCCGGGCAAGCGCTGGGGACTCCTTCGCCCCCTCGCGGACGGCAGCCACCCCACCTCGACCCAGGGGCACGGCAGCGAGCTCTCCGTCCCACCGACCTTCATCCGCTCCAGCACCACCGTTTCGGGCAGCCGCTCGCGGACTTCTCTCCTCCGCGCTGCCCGAACTCCGCGGCACCGCGATCCCCCTCAGCTGCGAGGGCTCTTCGACAGCGTGTCCCTCCTTCCTCCCGGGTTTCGGCACCACTGTAGTAAACGTTGTTTGTACGGGAAGAAGGAGGCGGGAACCGGCGGACAATCAAAACATTTAATCAAAATAAAATGGCGGCGACAGCCCCTCACGGTCGACTGCCGCCTACATACAAACAAACACAAAATGAAAATAAAAAGCTGCAGCCCCTCACGGACGACTGCAGCGAACACAAAATAAAACATAACACAAAATCCAGGCCTGGTCCTCTCTCGTCCCTCACTGTCGTCGCTCCTCCTTTATAGTCCCTCACTCCTCCGCGAGGGCCGAGATCGCTGCGGCGCGCAGCTGGCGCTCATCCTCCCTGATGAGCGCCGCCTCGTCCCGCCCTCACGGTCCCTCGGCCTCGCTGCTCGCCACAGTGTCTATAATGTAATATGCTAAACTGACTTTATTGCGGGTGCGGGTCGGGCGTCGGTTCTATTTTAAGCGGGTCGGGTCGGGTGCGGATTTTAATTAGTGCTGTTGTCGGAGAAGGGGTCGGATGCGGTTTTAAGCACTGCGGGTACGGGCGGGTGCGGGTTTACAAAATCGGAGCTGTGCAGGACTCTGTTCTAGACAATAGCATTTTATATGGTCTGATTTTATGGTAGGTATTGAACTTAATGATATTAAACTACAGTGTATGGAAAAGAGAAATCAAAATTTGTATACAAAAAAAAATAAATACAATTTGCCATGTGCACCAGGAAAGACAAATTATAAACTGAAGAAGTATGCCTGTCATTCAGTATGATAAGCATTTCAATAAAACAATTCATATAATTCATATTTTTGAATAAATAGCTTCTGTGTTTAAAATTGCCCTGTGTATAATGAGCTGGTGGGTTTATGGTGAGGTGTGTTGCACACCGGGTGTGATGGGCCGCTTTGTGCCAGAAAGTCCAGGGCCACTTTTTTGCCCCAGTCCACCCCTGCTTTCCAGTGTCTTCATGCGCAGGAAGTTGTGCAACACACATGTGGCCTTCACACACACCTCTGCAACCTCTGGACTGGTTGCAATGACACGGGCGGTACATCCGCCACCAAGCTGAGAGGATGCCAAAGGCGCACTCAACTACCAACCTAGCCCGGCTGAGGCGGTAATTGAACACCCTTTTCTCTGGTGGGATGTGATGTCCAGGGTATGGCCGCAAGAGGTTGGTCATCAGTGGGAAGCCCTCATCCCCGGCAGATTGACCATTATTTGGCTTGACACCGGAGTGGTCTGGATCAGGTGATGATGGACCAGGATCGGCTTGGGTTCCTGTCAGGTCGGGGTTGGACTTCTGGTCAAGTCTCGAGCTCAAGCCCTCCACCAAGGACAGCAAGTGTTATCTCCTATCCAATACAAAGATTATATGAACATGTGAACTCATGAATGTTTTTTTTTTTTTTAGCTGATTTACAACAGAACTGAATTCTTGCAATTGCATCACTAATTGTGTTATTTTCCTGTTTATTACTGTGAAGCTGCTGTGAAACAATCTGTATTGTATAAAGCGCCGTATAAATGAAGCTGACTTGACTTGACTATAACAAGAACATGAACACAAATTTGAAAACCTCACTACAAATAATCCAGAATTGAAGATAAATGATATTAATCCTACTCTGTCTGTTACACTACCTCACACCTGAAATCACTGATCGAGTGAATCTCCTGAACTTCTCCTGAACTTCTCCAGATCATTTCTAATCCATTCATGTTGTAACACCTGCTCTAACGTCGGCCGTTTCGTTGGATCCCGGGCTAGGCACTGGCTAATCAGATCACTGCATTCTGTACACATTTTATTAAGGAGAGAGCTGGTTAGTCATGATGACCATGTGACACGAATGTTGGCAATTATGAAAACAGCATCTGGTGAACTATAAACTGAATGCATTTCAACTTGAAACATCTTACATACTTCACCTTTACCTGTTTCTAAACAGAGCCTTTGCTTTATGTGTGTGTGTTTATCGATATTCTTCACTCACCTTTGGATAAGTTGGAGTTCTGAAATGTAACTTTGGCCTGTGTGATTTCCGTTCTATTGCCAAAGGGAGAACGTCCGTTAACCATCAGGTACAACAACACCCCTAGAGCCCAGACATTTGCTGGGACGGCGTGGAATCGAGATTCTGTGAAGACTTCAGGTGGGCAGTAAGAAGGTAATCCTGTGAGCAAGACATTTTTGCACATTGTTGAGCAATTTCTTCAAAGCATCAAATAATCAGAAAGTCACTACATCCAGGTTTCCACACTCCAAAAATACTCACCACGGTATATTTTTGTCTCGTAGCCATCACCACTAAGTAGCTGACCGCAGCCAAAGTCGATCAGCTTGAGCTCTAACGTGTTTGTCTTCACCAGGAAATTCTCTGCATGAACGTCATTATGAAAAACGCCATGCTCGATGCAGTGCTGTACCGCCAGCGCAGCCTGTCGCAGGATGACCCGTGCTGTTGTTTCATCCAGTTGACACGAATGACGAATGATGAAGTCCAGCAAGCTCTCGCAGGGGTCAGGGAACTCCATTATGAGAACGAATGTCCGAGGATGTTCAAACCAGTCGTACAGTCGGACGACGTAGGGGCTTATGGGTTCATGCCTCATCATTAGCAGCAGCGCCACTTCTGTAACGAGAGGTTCGGGATGCCCGGGCTAGAGAAAAGTAGTAGACAGAAGGTTAGCTGGGTAAAAATCTGAAGAAAACCTATCATTTTTAAATGTACTTTTCTTTGATCTTTACAGACACGATCATCAGAGCCTTTCCAGGTTTATTGATCTATTACATTTACACCTAATGCTTCCTACAGGTGTATTGACTACAGTAATCAGCACTTAAACAACAAACAGCACTTAAACAACAAATACAACTTTTGACCAACTTACAATATCAAGATAACGATCATTGTCAATCTTGTCCATCTGCTTGATGGCAACCTGCAAAAAAAAAAACAGCGTTCAATAACGGTATTCAAGCGCCTGACTTTGCACATAACATTTACGATTTGAGCATCTAAGTATTAACCCATCTGTATTAAGAATGTTTTGATGCATGCAAGAGCAAAAATGTTTGTACAATTCAGCAAGATTGCTTTACCTTTTTGCCATCAAACTTCCGTGTTCCCTTGAACACTCTCCCAAAAGTTCCGGATCCAATCATCTCTCCCACGTTATAGAGAGTCTCAAAGGAGTCTGAAAAACAAAATATGAGAAATGTATGAGCTTGCAAACAAGACGATAATAATACTGTTTAAAACAATGTTGGAGAAATAATGTCTTTAATAATTTTAATAATAAATAATACTTTTACTTTAAAAAAAGGTTCCCAGTAAAATGAAATCCAATGTGACTGTACACTGCCCAGCCTTATTTCAGTCTCACCTGTTGAGCTCGTGTTCACCGGTGAAGCCTCCATAAGGCCATTTGAAGTCTCCGTTGGCTCGACGGGAACTTGACCTGGCAGCGGATGGCACATCCACTCTTCGTCGCTCCAACTGCCCTGTTCGTTTCGGCTATCCGATCTATCGCCACTCCACCTCCAATCGACGATGTACGAGCCTCTGCTGCTAAGGCTCAACGACTCTCTGCAGAACCGCCTCACTGTATTGTCCTCAGAGAGGGACAAATATGATGTGGACATGATGCCTGCTGAAGACATTTTTAATAATATTAATAATCTATGTCAGTGGTGAAATTGTTACTTTATGTTTTATTTTTTTCAACTTTCTATTTTCAATGACACATTATTTTGTTAACTGAGCCATAACTTGTGTAATAAAAGCCTATTCTGACCTCTGCGAAAGCCTTTAGATGGAGTGGACGGACGTCCATGATCATCTGGGCTCTGCCGGCTGCCGCTCTGCCACTCTCTCTTCCTGTCAGTCCGACCTGTTGGCACAGAAACAGAAAACTCAGAAGACAGAAGCGCTAAATGTGTAGGAAGCTCCTGGATCTGTGATTGCTAGATCCTTTGTTTTATATTAAAAATATCAGTGCAAACAAGACGATAATAATTCTGTTTAAAACAATGTTGGAGAAATAATGTCTGCAGATTGACCATTATTTGGCTTGACGCCGGAGTGATCTGGATCAGGTGATGATGGACCAGGATCGGGCTCTGGCTCCAGATCCGCTGGAGGAACAAAAGACTCCACAACATCCACATCACTGAGACAACAGCAGAGGAGCGAGCGCCTCACAGCCTTACACACGTTCCTGAGGAAAGAACGAACTCGTTTCCTCTTCTTACATTCTGTAGGTTTTTCTGAAATGAAGAAAACAAAACTGAATGATTAGAAACATCTCTGACGTCCAATTAGGCAGTGATAAAATGACATAACTTACGTTTTACTTAAAAAAAAGGTCACCAGTAAAATGAAATTCAATGTGACTGTACACTGCCCAGCCTTATTTCAGTCTCACCTGTTGAGCTCGTGATGTACGAGCCTCGGCTGCTAAGGCTCAACGACTCTCTGCAGAACCGCCTCACTATATTGTCCTCAGAGAGGGACAAATATGATGTGGACATGGTGCCTGGTCAAGACATTTTTAATAATATTAATAATCTATGTCAGTGGTCACATGAAATTGTTATTTTCAATGACACATTATTTGTTAAAGGGTTAGTTCACCCAAACGCCGGCGCTACGTCATATTCTCGCGCATGCGTCGTGGAGGCCTACACGGAAGACAAGAAGAGGTTGAATAAAGGCGTTATTTTGATTTTTTTTTTGGCACAAAAACTATTGTCGTCGCTTCGTAAAATTATTGTAGAGCCACTGTGGTGAGATGGACTTTGTAACGACATTTTAAGTGCCTTTTATGGGTCTTGTGAGTGTAAATGTACTGAATGCCAATGGAGGCCTATCTGAGGCCTTTCTCAGCCATCAGCTTTCAACAAAAAATATCTTCATTTGTGTTCCGAAGATGAACGGAGGTCTTAAGGGTGTCGAACGACATGAGGGTGAGTAATTAATGACATCATTTTCATTTTTGGGTGAACTAACCCTTTAACTGAGCCATAACTTGTGTAATAAAAGCCTATTCTGACCTCTGCGAAAGCCTTTAGATGGAGTGGACGGACGTCCATGATCATCTGGGCTCTGCCGGCTGCCGCTCTGCCACGCTCTCTTCCTGTCAGTCTGACCTGTGGGCACAGAAACAGAAAACTCAGAAGACAGAAGCGCTAAATGTGTAGGAAGCTCCTGGATCTGTGATCTGGGTCTGGTCTGGCAGCGTATCCTGGGGGCCAGTTGCATAAACTAAGCCATTATGTTAAGACAGTGTCTTAAGATCTAGTATGAGCCACTCGCAGTTAGGCAAGTGGCATTCAGCCTTACTTTTCGTATCAAGTTAGGCCAGTCTATGTTTTTATGTAACTGATTTAAAAAAATGTATGAACAGTCTTAAAGAAAAAAAATGTATGTCTAACTTGTAAGACTAGTCTTAACGGTTTATGCAACCGGCCCAGGCCTGATCACGGTCATCAGAACACTGTCTGTCTCCAAACCTCCTGACCAGCCGTCTGAGAGAAAGCAGCTCTCCTGGATCTGGAGCGGCCCGAGGCTGAAATATTTCAGTAACATAACATAACTAACGTTAAAGCACTCACCTTCTCTTTCACCCATCATCTTCGCCATCGACATCCTCCTGCAATCTGGAACAAAAACAATACAAAACACAAAACAAAACAAAACAACACACAATACAATACAATAAACTCTCCTCAAAAATACTCCTCCAAAAAAAAAGAAAACAAAATCAAAGAATTAATCAAACTCGACACTCCTAAAATAAGAAAAGAACAATAAGATAAAAGTATCTACAACTCAAAAATGTAACTCTGTAAAGGATATCTCCTGCGATGTTCTTCCAGAATAAAAGTCTCGTCTCCTCCAAACAGCTTCAAAATTTCAAGGTCAGCACAGAAAATATTCTGCAAAAGTTTGTGAAATCGCCTCAGTCGTCTCTCTCAACAACAGATCAACAACACAATCGGTGCGTGTCTGAGTCTGCGTCAGAATTCATAACAGGCGTCGCCATAGCAACTAAAACGTGAATCATTCATATGAGCGGAGCCGTGAGTATGGAAGGATATCGCGGACAATTTTCAAAAGGAATTGCAAATGGTATTTGCAATTGCGTTTTCAATTTGTGGACGCATAATATGTGACACAATCCAAACGCAATTGCAAATCGCGCATTACCATTTGCATTTTCGTTTACGCAAACGCACAATGACTGCCAAATTTCAAATGGAAAAGCAAAGTCTGTTTGCAATTGCATTTCCAATGTCTTGCAAGTTATGACCCTGCCATTTTGGAATAGCAATAGAAAATCACCTATTTGCTCTTTTATTTCCTCCGTGTCCTGCCACAACCTGCACAAAATTCAAATGGAATCGCAATCCCCTTTGCGTTTGCATTTCCGATGCCTAACACAGTCAACTGTCAATCAGGCTTGAGGGCAGGGTTTATTGATGTAGTCGGAAAGTAGGCCACGCCCTCAAGTGGTAGAAAACCAAGGACTTTTTCATCATTATTCATTCCTAAGAACATGGGGAGAAATATCCAATGTGTCTATTTAGCAAAAACAACAAAAGAAGTCATAAAACTACTGTGTAGTTTTTTGCACTTCAAACAAAGCCAAATACCTGGAAATAGACTATTTATCACCTGCCAACCAAACAAAAAGAAACCAAAAGAAGACTGCTCTGGTTGCAAGCAAATTGTCAAGAAGCAATTAAGATAGGGATGCTTTAACCGTTGACCAAAAGTAAGAATTTTGACAGATTAATATACAGTTAAACGGTTTAAAATGTGTATATATATTTATTTATTTATTTTTTTAAGGTTTGAAATTTTTATTTAATTTTTTTGCTGCATGGTTAAAGCAAAATATGCTAAATTCGGTTTAAAAATCAGTTTAATATATAATATAGGCCTATAATCTTTTAAAATAGGCCTATCCTTTTATTGAACCTGGGGCAAAAAGACATTTTGAAAGATTTCACCAGCTGGTACTTTCGGTTTTGCCGCGGAGATCCTTGTGATAAATAAATGTGTTGTATTTATGATAATCCGTGTAGATTTCAGTTGACGAAAATAAATAATAAAAGCGTGATAAGTCACGAAAGACAACTGAATTACTGACAGGATGCTGTGCGCGTGTTCCGAGCGCAACACGGACAAGTGTGCCCAAACGGCCAAATAAACACAGAAATAGGCTATATCAAAATGCCAAGTCGAGTATTCACATAAACACAGTAGATGTAAGCACTGTGTGCGTGCACTGCACACACATAAATTTATAACCGGACCTCAAAGTGAAAAATTTTAAATTAATCTGATGAGAAAAAAATGCCGGTTCTTTATAAGATTCAATCTGATTGAGTAGTTTTTCGTTTTGTCATCTTAATGTATTAATTATTTAGAATAAGTGAGAAATAGGCTATTTAGTATTTATTTATTTTATGCTTTTTATTTATATTACTTTATTATATATTATTTCAGTTTTTCTCTGTTGTCAGAAACGCTGCAGGTGCGTGAAAATTTGTGTGAATCCAGGTTCTGTTGTTGAGCTGTTCTGTCAAATCTGTTAAATGTCAAAATAAAGATACAAATATAGTTCAATGAATAGGAATAGGCTACATATGATGAAAATAATAATGTTGAATAAAATGAAATGAAGAAGAAAATCAGATCATCAGAGGAGGTAGGCTACGAAACGAACATGAACTGCGATTGAATGTCACTAATGTAGTTTTCTTTTCTTTTTTGATCGCTTGGCTCTTGAGCACAGATATGGACAACACACAACTCACATCATGTCAAGTTTCTATAGATTTTCTGATTTTAACTCATCATGATAATTTACAGTGTCGGGTGCAATATGATGATATTCGTCTGATATAGGCATAGACTGTAAAAAAATATGGACGACGCGACTCCATTGACTTCCGCTGACCAAAGTTGAAGCTTTCATAGGCCCGTTCACGGCGCTGACATCTTGGGACCGAGTCTGCGCAGTAGCGATCTCGGGACCGGAGTTGCGCAGTAGAGAACAGGAAGTAGAGGCGCGATTATCAAAAGCCCGCCCACACTCTCACAGATGCAGAATAATTAATTATGTTGGTGTGAAATAAACAGTTATGGAAGTGTAGAAATGAAAGCTAAAGCTCCAATCTCCTCACAAAAATCCAGAAAAAAGTCCGTTAGTGCCTCAGTGACAAGTTCACTCAGAGAAGCCGTCAATCTCAGCTGTCAATCATGACGTCACACCCCCGTTTTTATAGCATCAAATAACTCACTAAAACTAAACTTATTTAAAAAACGAACACTTGAAATGAAATTATTGTAATAAAAACTGCCTAAAATGACAGAAACCATCTTTAGGAAACAATTATTTGAAGTGTAATTAAATAGTTTAGTGTGTCTCGCGCCCATTGAAATACATGGAGAGGCGGGGTTTAGGAGCTATACTGGGACCGGCCACCGGGGGGCGATCGAGGCGCGAAAGCTTCAATTTCTGACTGGAGCACTACAGGCTTGGATATAGGCTATAGCCTACCGAATGCAGTCATGTCACTTCTTATTTGCTGTTTTTTTTTTCTGGTTGCAGGTGAACATACAATCAGTTCTGCATTTTGACTTTGTTTGAACTAAAGAGTTTAAACTTGTTTTTTATTACAAAAATAGCCAAATCCCCCGTTTTCCACCACTTGAGGGCGTGGCCTACTTTCCGACTACATCAATAAACCCCGCCCTCAAGCCTGATTGACAGTTGACTGTGTTAGGCATCGGAAATGCAAACGCAAAGAGGATTGCGATTCCATTTGAATTTTGTGCAGGTTGTGGCAGGACACGGAGGAAATAAAAGAGCAAATAGGTGATTTTCTATTGCTATTCCAAAATGGCAGGGTCATAACTTGCAAGACATTGGAAATGCAATTGCAAACAGACTTTGCTTTTCCATTTGAAATTTGGCAGTCGTTGTGCGTTTGCTTAAACGAAAATGCAAATGGTAATGCGCGATTTGCAATTGCGTTTGGATTGTGTCACATATTATGCGTCCACAAATTGAAAACGCAATTGCAAATACCATTTGCAATTCCTTTTGAAAATTGTCCGCGATATCCTTCCATACTATGAGCGCGCATCGATCTGAACACATTTATTGAATAGTTACAAACTTCATTTGGACGTTTTCTTTATTAAAAAGTTTGAACCTGTTTCATTGACTCAGTTCAAAACTTTGATTCAGTGATTCCTCTGCATCATCATCACTCAGAAATGCTAGATGTCTGTGCATGCATCAAAATGTGTTGGTAAATACTTTGATTTATTTATTTTTACTATATTTTTGCATATGAATAAAAAATATTAAATAATGTTTCCTTGTATTAGTTTAACCTCTCAATCCGCAGTGGTGCATTAAAGGATTAATGAAATGATAAATTATTAATTTAATGCTTCATTTAGCATTTAATTAAATGCTAAAGGACCGGCCACTTAAACATCAGCATAATAAATGCAGTTACTCATCTTTCATCTCCTATCGTGCAGATCCGATCGGACGAATCCAATAAACACCAGCATGTAAGTGTAAGGGTCCACTCTGAAAAATAGAGGGGGGCGAACAAAAAATCCTCCTTCGTTTACTTGAGCGTATTTGAGTTATATTAGTAATTAATCACGTCCATTTTCAATGCAATAGCGAGTATTCTGAGGATCTCCCCTGCAGTTTAGAGTCTTCAGCTCCAGTTAAACCCTCCCAGGTCTCTCTCCTTCAATCACAGGCCTTCTGATGACTCATTATATACAGGAAGCGCATTACAGGCTCCGTGAGGTGTCAGTCAAAGCGGCTATGGTTTTGGTTGGATAAAGGCAGGCAATGCCTAGCCAATGCCTTGCCAACAAAGGTTTGATTGATGGACGTTGTAACCAATCAAAAGGCATCATCTTGCGAGAGCACACCGCAGTGGAGACTGGCACTTCTTATCAACTAAATTAGTTTTTTACACTTTGTAAATTCTGTAATAGTTGCTTTAGTTTTTCAGTAACTGTATATATCCATTATAATTAGCAGTTTATTGCAGATTTATTTGAATGAAACGCTACTCTTTACAATTACAAATCTTCTGAAATAAAGGGCCTTTTTGAAAGGACGCCTAGAGGTTTTTTTTTTTTTTTTTTGACATAAAAGCTTACAGAAGCTAAATTTTTAAGAGTATCATCCTCAAATTTGAATCACAACATGATCAGAAATGCAGTTTTATATTTAGGTTATTTTCAGGCCTTTAACATTAAAGTATCATCAATTTTTCCCTGAGTGAATTTCAATACAACTTTTCAGGGTAGAGGAGGCGTGCAAGATGGCGCCCTGATCACATGTACGTTTGTGAGCTCAGCAATCCCAAACTGTTTTATAATAGTTACAACGAAACTTTTTTTTTGTTGAGAATTTCCATTTATTAATGTCTTGAATTTTTGGAACAACGATAATGGGAGGATCTGAAAAGAGGAAAGGTGTGAAGAAGTCAGGGAAAACAGTGTCGGATACTCCTGCTGGATCTGCTGGCACAGGTGACGATAAAGAAGCAGTCGAACGACATAACAGTACTCCTGCAACCGGGGTATTGAAGGACAGTTTGCTAGCCTAGAAATCTAGACGCACCCTAGCGTCCCGTAAAATACGGAATCGTCCCGTATTTACAAGCAAAATGACGCGTTCCGTATCAAACCAATACGGGACGCGATTTGTCCCGTATTTTACACAGGTCCACACATAGTTCAATAAACACATACAGAGTTTGCAGTGTGGAGAATACTGATAGCAAATATAAAGAATCAATTTCACAATAAGTAGTACAGGAGCTCATTTGTGCGTGATTGCGGGCTTTGTTGCTATAGCGGCGGAGTCTCGAGAACATGCGCTGTGCCAGAGTGTGCCTGTAAACTTGCGCGGTTTTTTAAAAACATGTCGAGCTCGCGTCGCGTCCACCGTTTGAAGAACGCCAGAGGATCTCCAGATATAGAACTGAATTAATATCAAAAAGGTATCAATGGGTCTGTCCAGTAACTCATGATGAACCTCAGGCCAACTGCACACTTTATGAGAAGCATTTCAGTGTCTCAGACTGTCTGACTGTGGTGACAGACCAGTCTATGTGACAGACACATCCGTGCTTCTAAAGGTAGGCCTATAGTTTTTTTTAATGGATAATATATTAATATAATATTCCAATACATTATCAGAGCTTGGCAGACAGAATTATTATTTTTTAGACAGGTTAATTTATAGATTCTAGCCTAATAAATGTTATTATTAATTTATCATTTATTTAGGCTATATCATACATAATAAATAATCCTGTCATATAAAGTTTATGACATTTAAAAAATATTTAGATAAAAATGGGACAAATAATTACACGATAATATAGTCATAATTTAAGTAAATTATTCAAAGAAAATAAACATTTTTAAAATTCAAAAAAGTGATTAGGCCTGTTTCAGAATGACTTCTTAAAGGGACAGTTCACCCAAAAATGAAAATTCTGTCATCATTTATTCACCCTCAAGTTGTTCCAAACATGTATACATTTCTTTGTTATGTTGAACACATAGGAAGATTACTGTGGAAGTCAATGGTGCCCCCAAAGCAGCCTGGTACAAACTTTCTTCAAAATATCTTCTTTTGTGTAGGCCTACAGGAGAACAAAGAAACTCATACAGGTTTGGAACATCATGAGGCGTCATAAGTGCACCAAATAGGCTAAGAGTTCTTTAGAATTAAATAAAATAATCAAATGTAAAATAATATAGCATGTGTTCTGTTGCAAATTCACGTACTTGATCTTATGTTTTCTTATGGTTTATTATTGAGCTGTCAAGTTGTTAATGTTGAAATAATCATTTCATGACGTATTCTTTATTTCTGCCCTTTATGCAATTGTTTTTTAGGGGATTTTTTTTTTCGGGGGTGGATATTTGCTGTCAAAGTGAGGCCAAAGTGAATGGGAGTCAATGGGATGCTAACAGCAGGTGATGGCTTGGTTAGCAATGGCTACCCTTATGGAAGGTACACTTTCCGGGGGCTGGATTACCCCGTTGGGAAAAACCAAACTCTGGTCAGGCCAATCACAGCGTGTGTAGAGTCGGTGGGCGGGCTTTACATAATGACGGTACGTCACGGCAGAGTTGCGGAGGTTCTGCGTGCCACTCGTAAACACAGAAGCTGGCGAACAGCGGTCTTTTGAATCGGCTTTGGCCGCGACTCTGGAAGACTTGGAGTTAAGCTTGGAGTTAAGCCGTAGTCAACGCTTCTCGTTTACTTTGAATGGGTGACGTCATGCGTTGCCGAACTGAATTGTGGGTTCCGTTGCGTCGCTTCACTCGCGTTGCAAGCATAGGTTGCAAGCGGCAAAAGTTGAAGATTTCTCAACTTTTCAAGCGCCAACGCAGGCGTCATCCAATCAGATCACCCTATGCAAATATCCTAGAGCAGACGCTAGCCAATAGCGTTCGTTTAAAACACTGGTGAATGAAGAGTGAAGAACGATCTAAAATGGAGGAAAAGCTAATAATTGCGGTGGGTAATCACCCGGTCCTTTACGACCAATCATTGTTTACATACTGGGACACAAACCGGAGAGACCAGGCCTGGAAGGAGGTGGCAGAGACGGTTGGAGAATCTGGTATGTATCATGCTTGTATTCTGTCCGTGTACTCTGTTTATCATTGAATGACAGGCAGCATATCATATCATGTGTGGATCAAATAGGCGCTATCGCCCAGCCAAATGAGGAATAAAATATTAAAGTGATCAGTTTTCATACACAAAATAATGAATTACATTTGAGTGGAAGGTGGATTTGACCGTTTATCTGTCAGTTGGCTGGTAGATGGTAAACGCTTAAAAAAATGTATTTATTATGAACCTTGCATAATTGAAATCTATACCAGAACCTGTTTTATTTGGCATGTTTAATTCAGTTCTTATTTTAATAACTAAACAAGTTTAAACACTTGAGCAACACTTGTTGTATTTGAATGAATTGTTTAATTTATTTACATTTTTGCATGTCAGAGGATACATGTAGGACCCGATGGAAGTCACTGGGGGACAGATTTAGGAAGGAGAAGAAAAAAGAAAGGGAAATGACAAGGAGTGGGGCAGGGTCGCCTGGGACCCAACCCTGGCGTTTCATGGCGGTGTTGGGATTTCTCACACCATTCCTTCATGACCGTGAGACGTCCAGCAACATCCCCAGACGACCTCTGCCCCCTTCACATCAGTCCATCAGTCCAGAGCCAGAGGAGGACAGCCAGGTCAGAGAAGACAGCCAGGCCATCACCCAGCAAGCCCCTTCAAGCAGAGGAGATGAGGCAGGCAGTGACACAGGCAGGCAGAACCTAACAAAGCTCTCAAATACATTATTATTTCAGTACTATCAAGGAGGGTTAAGTCATTTAGAAAATCAATGTCAATCTGTGTAGAGCTGAACCATATGCTGCAAAGTTTAGGCCACACAACCGTTGACACCTAATGCGTAATAACGTTATATAATAAATTATTTCAAAGAATGATTTGACATTAAAATCATGCCATGTTCATTGATTATCAATTGTTGCTGTAACTATGCAGGCAGACAGACAGAGCAGGAGGAAACTGTCGAGATCAATGACAAGGGTAGGAAGAGAAAAAAAAAGGGAAATGTCTTCTTTTGAGAGAGGACTGTTGGCAGCAATTGAGCCCCTGACGCAGATGACCACGCTGCCACATCCACCACCACCGCCGCCGCCTCCAACACCAGCAGCAGATGAAGACGAGGTTTTCTTTCAGAGCCTCTTGCCGTCCCTTCGTAGGCTTTCTGTGCTGAGGAGGGCCAGGCTTCTGCACACACACACACACATACATATTACATACATACAGCACTAAAATAAACATATTAAAATAATCGTATGGCTGTATTGTTTTCTCATGTTCATATAGAATAATACAGTAAGTATTTTAAATTTGTCGTATCATACAGCGCTGTCGACGCAATACAATCACTTAAAGGGATAGTTCTCCCAAAAATGTAAATTCTGTCATCATTTACTCACCCTCAAGTTGTTCCAAACCTGTATGAGTTTCTTTGTTCTGTGAAGGCCTTTGTATTTTCTCTCCAGTGAAAATCTGCTCAAATCATGAATGTATTAGTTGAAAACAGGGCTGAAAGGGCAAAGGCTATGTACATTATGACATGGTGATGAAAATATAAAACCAACATGTTAATTTAATGTAAAAAATAATTGTTATGACACTTGGAATCTGCACTTTTACGAAAAATATAGGTAGCTCTTAAAAGAGCTTTTGGGTTTTGTGGCTCTGAAAAGAGCCTTTGGCGTATTCTATGAATTCGGCTGCCATGGCACTGCACCCTCCTGGTTGAAGTAGTAGGCACAGTACGTCTCTCGGAGTTGGATAGCTCTACGGGTGGCATTGTTGGAGCCCATCCTTGGTGCATCTCGCAGGGCCTCAGGAGCTGAAGATGGCTCAATGGTGGGTTCAGCTCTGTGTGCGCATCTTCTCCCCCTTTCC
Source organism: Gobio gobio (assembly GCF_949357685.1). Classification (NCBI taxonomy): domain Eukaryota; kingdom Metazoa; phylum Chordata; class Actinopteri; order Cypriniformes; family Gobionidae; genus Gobio; species Gobio gobio. The sequence goes on along the minus strand of NW_027645708.1, from coordinate 83,035 downwards.
AGCAGGGGCGGACTGGCCATCTGGCGTACCGGGCGTTTTCCCGGTGGGCCGCTGGACAATGTGGGCCTGCCCGTTGCTACGTAAATATATGAAGAATAAATTATAGTAAAACTACGTAGCCTATATCCTTCCGTCAGCCCAGACGAATGGCCCGCGCAGCCCTCTTGAGGCAAAACTCCATGCAAAACTCTAATCTATAGCCTGCTCAGTCCCAGTGTCTCAGTGGTGTAAAAGCGCTCGTCAATGTCAAAATGTTTGCGATATCCAATCAAATTCAACGAGGCGGGATTTACTGTGCACAGCAGCCGAGCAGCGCGGGCGACACTTGAATGCGAGCCGAGGTAAGAGCTGAATACGAGTCAATGGGCAGCAATATTTCTCGACTGTTAACGATTTTAAAAATGTTAAACGACGGACATTAATTTCCAGGGATGTAAACTACTGTTGAGCTTTCAGAATGAATCAGATTATAATGCCTTTTACGTTATTCGTCGTCAAAGAATGCACAAAGAAACATTAGCGTAGGTGTCGCAGTTTTCAGCATATCAGAGGGAATGTTTGTCTTTCTGTTTCCAGGCTTTCTTCAGTAATTTCACAATCATTTTCAAATGATTCATAATACTCAAAATATCTTTCTCATATATCATGCTAAAACTGGCAACTTTCATATTCAAGTGGCCAATGGAAAGTGACATATGAAAATAAATATATAATTTGCTAGTTACATGCATTATTTTACACACTGGTAATCAAAAGTTTGAAATAATTAAGACTTCTTAAATTGTTTTTGAAAGAAGAAGGCTGAATTTATTTGATCAAAAATACAGTAAAACCACAAATATTAAGAAATATTGATACAATTTCCAATAGGCCTAGTTGTTTTCTATGAGAATGTATTGTAAAATGTAATTTATTTCTGTAAAAGCTGACTTTTCAGCATCATTACTTCAATAAGTGTCACATGATCCTTCAGAAATCATTTTAATATGCTGTATTTTTCATATCATTTTTAAACTCTTTTCCACTATTTGAGCTCAATTCCATCAAATTACAGATGTCTAGATACTATAGCCACTAGAAAGGCACCCTAAAACAGTCCACATTCTGCACTACATCCTAAGTCTTCTAGACCAGAGTCCTGCACGGGTGACGGGTGACCCGCGAATATTGCTGAAACGGGTGAAAAACATCCTACTGTGTCGGATACGGGTGCGGGTCGGACAAGGGAGAACACGGGTCTAAACACGGGTTTTAAACAGTCACGTGCAAACGAATATAGGCCTATATATAAAAATATATGCATGTATATTGTAGATGTGTTCCTAAAAATATGCATATACAAAAATATGCCTTGCCTGTATTTCAAGTTGATTTTCAAATCCATATCAGTTTATTTGTTCTCCTCCCAGGAGAATCACAACCGCGCGCGCGCTCTGCCTGCACTCGTCGAGATGGATCATGAGGAGTTGAAGAAAAGATAGCCGCAAATGTGGAAGTTCATCGCTGAGGAAGCACGCAGCTAACTGTGGTAACAAAACCAAGCACACGCAGTTCAATCGAACAGTATTTTTGTTATGGTTCCTGAGTTTAGTCTCTTAATAACACTGTCTTAGTAGCCTACATTAAGCCACTTTTGTACTTTTGTACATAGTATACGTTATTAGTATTATGTTTACTGAGTTTGGTCTCTTAATAACAGTGTCTTACCTACATTAAGCCACGTTAAGCGTTTTAGAATGTCCCGAAGTTGTCCTTAAGTTAATGGTCGTGTAATAACTTATGTATGCTGGCAATAAACATTTTTGTAAGTGTGTCTGTAGTAAACGTTGTTTGTACGGGAAGAAGGAGGCGGGAACCGGCGGACAATCAAAACATTTAATCAAAATAAAATGGCGGCGACAGCCCCTCACGGTCGACTGCCGCCTACATACAAACAAACACAAAATGAAAATAAAAAGCTGCAGCCCCTCACGGACGACTGCAGCGAACACAAAATAAAACATAACACAAAATCCAGGCCTGGTCCTCTCTCGTCCCTCACTGTCGTCGCTCCTCCTTTATAGTCCCTCACTCCTCCGCGAGGGCCGAGATCGCTGCGGCGCGCAGCTGGCGCTCATCCTCCCTGATGTGCGCCGCCTCGTCCCGCCCTCACGGTCCCTCGGCCTCGCTGCTCGCCACATACCCCCAACGCCCTTCGCAGGCCGGGGGGCACTCCCGAGTCTGCGCTCTAATAAAATTCTGGTCCGGTTCCAAGACACACTGCCGCTCGGTCCTCAGCCAGCCGAGAGGCTCTTCCTCGCGGTGCCATGCGGTGGTACTGGACGGCCGGTGGACGGCTCGACACTCCTCCGCCCCCTGGCGGTCGGCGGTGGCTCCTCCTTCTGAGGGCGGCCGGAAGCGAGTCCCCGTCCCGCGCTCCCTGCTCCTCCCCAACCTGGCGGACGGCAGCGCTCCGGCTCCTCCCCAATATGGCGGGCGGCAGCAGGCTTCGGCTCCGGGCAAGCGCTGGGGACTCCTTCGCCCCCTCGCGGACGGCAGCCACCCCACCTCGACCCAGGGGCACGGCAGCGAGCTCTCCGTCCCACCGACCTTCATCCGCTCCAGCACCACCGCTTCGGGCAGCCGCTCGCGGACTTCTCTCCTCCGCGCTGCCCGAACTCCGCGGCACCGCGATCCCCCTCAGCTGCGAGGGCTCTTCGACAGCGTGTCCCTCCTTCCTCCCGGGTTTCGGCACCACTGTAGTAAACGTTGTTTGTACGGGAAGAAGGAGGCGGGAACCGGCGGACAATCAAAACATTTAATCAAAATAAAATGGCGGCGACAGCCCCTCACGGTCGACTGCCGCCTACATACAAACAAACACAAAATGAAAATAAAAAGCTGCAGCCCCTCACGGACGACTGCAGCGAACACAAAATAAAACATAACACAAAATCCAGGCCTGGTCCTCTCTCGTCCCTCACTGTCGTCGCTCCTCCTTTATAGTCCCTCACTCCTCCGCGAGGGCCGAGATCGCTGCGGCGCGCAGCTGGCGCTCATCCTCCCTGATGAGCGCCGCCTCGTCCCGCCCTCACGGTCCCTCGGCCTCGCTGCTCGCCACAGTGTCTATAATGTAATATGCTAAACTGACTTTATTGCGGGTGCGGGTCGGGCGTCGGTTCTATTTTAAGCGGGTCGGGTCGGGTGCGGATTTTAATTAGTGCTGTTGTCGGAGAAGGGGTCGGATGCGGTTTTAAGCACTGCGGGTACGGGCGGGTGCGGGTTTACAAAATCGGAGCTGTGCAGGACTCTGTTCTAGACAATAGCATTTTATATGGTCTGATTTTATGGTAGGTATTGAACTTAATGATATTAAACTACAGTGTATGGAAAAGAGAAATCAAAATTTGTATACAAAAAAAAATAAATACAATTTGCCATGTGCACCAGGAAAGACAAATTATAAACTGAAGAAGTATGCCTGTCATTCAGTATGATAAGCATTTCAATAAAACAATTCATATAATTCATATTTTTGAATAAATAGCTTCTGTGTTTAAAATTGCCCTGTGTATAATGAGCTGGTGGGTTTATGGTGAGGTGTGTTGCACACCGGGTGTGATGGGCCGCTTTGTGCCAGAAAGTCCAGGGCCACTTTTTTGCCCCAGTCCACCCCTGCTTTCCAGTGTCTTCATGCGCAGGAAGTTGTGCAACACACATGTGGCCTTCACACACACCTCTGCAACCTCTGGACTGGTTGCAATGACACGGGCGGTACATCCGCCACCGAGCTGAGAGGATGCCAAAGGCGCACTCAACTACCAACCTAGCCCGGCTGAGGCGGTAATTGAACACCCTTTTCTCTGGTGGGATGTGATGTCCAGGGTATGGCCGCAAGAGGTTGGTCATCAGTGGGAAGCCCTCATCCCCGGCAGATTGACCATTATTTGGCTTGACACCGGAGTGGTCTGGATCAGGTGATGATGGACCAGGATCGGCTTGGGTTCCTGTCAGGTCGGGGTTGGACTTCTGGTCAAGTCTCGAGCTCAAGCCCTCCACCAAGGACAGCAAGTGTTATCTCCTATCCAATACAAAGATTATATGAACATGTGAACTCATGAATGTTTTTTTTTTTTTTAGCTGATTTACAACAGAACTGAATTCTTGCAATTGCATCACTAATTGTGTTATTTTCCTGTTTATTACTGTGAAGCTGCTGTGAAACAATCTGTATTGTATAAAGCGCTGTATAAATGAAGCTGACTTGACTTGACTATAACAAGAACATGAACACAAATTTGAAAACCTCACTACAAATAATCCAGAATTGAAGATAAATGATATTAATCCTACTCTGTCTGTTACACTACCTCACACCTGAAATCACTGATCGAGTGAATCTCCTGAACTTCTCCTGAACTTCTCCAGATCATTTCTAATCCATTCATGTTGTAACACCTGCTCTAACGTCGGCCGTTTCGTTGGATCCCGGGCTAGGCACTGGCTAATCAGATCACTGCATTCTGTACACATTTTATTAAGGAGAGAGCTGGTTAGTCATGATGACCATGTGACACGAATGTTGGCAATTATGAAAACAGCATCTGGTGAACTATAAACTGAATGCATTTCAACTTGAAACATCTTACATACTTCACCTTTACCTGTTTCTAAACAGAGCCTTTGCTTTATGTGTGTGTGTTTATTGATATTCTTCACTCACCTTTGGATAAGTTGGAGTTCTGAAATGTAACTTTGGCCTGTGTGATTTCCGTTCTATTGCCAAAGGGAGAACGTCCGTTAACCATCAGGTACAACAACACCCCTAGAGCCCAGACATTTGCTGGGACGGCGTGGAATCGAGATTCTGTGAAGACTTCAGGTGGGCAGTAAGAAGGTAATCCTGTGAGCAAGACATTTTTGCACATTGTTGAGCAATTTCTTCAAAGCATCAAATAATCAGAAAGTCACTACATCCAGGTTTCCACACTCCAAAAATACTCACCACGGTATATTTTTGTCTCGTAGCCATCACCACTAAGTAGCTGACCGCAGCCAAAGTCGATCAGCTTGAGCTCTAACGTGTTTGTCTTCACCAGGAAATTCTCTGCATGAACGTCATTATGAAAAACGCCATGCTCGATGCAGTGCTGTACCGCCAGCGCAGCCTGTCGCAGGATGACCCGTGCTGTTGTTTCATCCAGTTGACACGAATGACGAATGATGAAGTCCAGCAAGCTCTCGCAGGGGTCAGGGAACTCCATTATGAGAACGAATGTCCGAGGATGTTCAAACCAGTCGTACAGTCGGACGACGTAGGGGCTTATGGGTTCATGCCTCATCATTAGCAGCAGCGCCACTTCTGTAACGAGAGGTTCGGGATGCCCGGGCTAGAGAAAAGTAGTAGACAGAAGGTTAGCTGGGTAAAAATCTGAAGAAAACCTATCATTTTTAAATGTACTTTTCTTTGATCTTTACAGACACGATCATCAGAGCCTTTCCAGGTTTATTGATCTATTACATTTACACCTAATGCTTCCTACAGGTGTATTGACTACAGTAATCAGCACTTAAACAACAAACAGCACTTAAACAACAAATACAACTTTTGACCAACTTACAATATCAAGATAACGATCATTGTCAATCTTGTGCATCTGCTTGATGGCAACCTGCAAAAAAAAAAACAGCGTTCAATAACGGTATTCAAGCGCCTGACTTTGCACATAACATTTACGATTTGAGCATCTAAGTATTAACCCATCTGTATTAAGAATGTTTTGATGCATGCAAGAGCAAAAATGTTTGTACAATTCAGCAAGATTGCTTTACCTTTTTGCCATCAAACTTCCGTGTTCCCTTGAACACTCTCCCAAAAGTTCCGGATCCAATCATCTCTCCCACGTTATAGAGAGTCTCAAAGGAGTCTGAAAAACAAAATATGAGAAATGTATGAGCTTGCAAACAAGACGATAATAATACTGTTTAAAACAATGTTGGAGAAATAATGTCTTTAATAATTTTAATAATAAATAATACTTTTACTTTAAAAAAAGGTTCCCAGTAAAATGAAATCCAATGTGACTGTACACTGCCCAGCCTTATTTCAGTCTCACCTGTTGAGCTCGTGTTCACCGGTGAAGCCTCCATAAGGCCATTTGAAGTCTCCGTTGGCTCGACGGGAACTTGACCTGGCAGCGGATGGCACATCCACTCTTCGTCGCTCCAACTGCCCTGTTCGTTTCGGCTATCCGATCTATCGCCACTCCACCTCCAATCGACGATGTACGAGCCTCTGCTGCTAAGGCTCAACGACTCTCTGCAGAACCGCCTCACTGTATTGTCCTCAGAGAGGGACAAATATGATGTGGACATGATGCCTGCTGAAGACATTTTTAATAATATTAATAATCAATGTCAATGGTGAAATTGTTACTTTATGTTTTATTTTTTTCAACTTTCTATTTTCAATGACACATTATTTTGTTAACTGAGCCATAACTTGAGTAATAAAAGCCTATTCTGACCTCTGCGAAAGCCTTTAGATGGAGTTGACGGACGTCCATGATCATCTGGGCTCTGCCGGCTGCCGCTCTGCCACTCTCTCTTCCTGTCAGTCCGACCTGTTGGCACAGAAACAGAAAACTCAGAAGACAGAAGCGCTAAATGTGTAGGAAGCTCCTGGATCTGTGATTGCTAGATCCTTTGTTTTATATTAAAAATATCAGTGCAAACAAGACGATAATAATTCTGTTTAAAACAATGTTGGAGAAATAATGTCTGCAGATTGACCATTATTTGGCTTGACGCCGGAGTGATCTGGATCAGGTGATGATGGACCAGGATCGGGCTTTGGCTCCAGATCCGCTGGAGGAACAAAAGACTCCACAACATCCACATCACTGAGACAACAGCAGAGGAGCGAGCGCCTCACAGCCTTACACACGTTCCTGAGGAAAGAACGAACTCGTTTCCTCTTCTTACATTCTGTAGGTTTTTCTGAAATGAAGAAAACAAAACTGAATGATTAGAAACATCTCTGACGTCCAATTAGGCAGTGATAAAATGACATAACTTACGTTTTACTTAAAAAAAAGGTCACCAGTAAAATGAAATTCAATGTGACTGTACACTGCCCAGCCTTATTTCAGTCTCACCTGTTGAGCTCGTGATGTACGAGCCTCGGCTGCTAAGGCTCAACGACTCTCTGCAGAACCGCCTCACTATATTGTCCTCAGAGAGGGACAAATATGATGTGGACATGGTGCCTGGTCAAGACATTTTTAATAATATTAATAATCAATTTAAGTGGTCACATGAAATTGTTATTTTCAATGACACATTATTTGTTAAAGGGTTAGTTCACCCAAACGCCGGCGCTACGTCATATTCTCGCGCATGCGTCGTGGAGGCCTACACGGAAGACAAGAAGAGGTTGAATAAAGGCGTTATTTTGATTTTTTTTTTGGCACAAAAACTATTGTCGTCGCTTCGTAAAATTATTGTAGAGCCACTGTGGTGAGATGGACTTTGTAACGACATTTTAAGTGCCTTTTATGGGTCTTGTGAGTGTAAATGTACTGAATGCCAATGGAGGCCTATCTGAGGCCTTTCTCAGCCATCAGCTTTCAACAAAAAATATCTTCATTTGTGTTCCGAAGATGAACGGAGGTCTTAAGGGTGTCGAACGACATGAGGGTGAGTAATTAATGACATCATTTTCATTTTTGGGTGAACTAACCCTTTAACTGAGCCATAACTTGTGTAATAAAAGCCTATTCTGACCTCTGCGAAAGCCTTTAGATGGAGTGGACGGACGTCCATGATCATCTGGGCTCTGCCGGCTGCCGCTCTGCCACGCTCTCTTCTTGTCAGTCTGACCTGTGGGCACAGAAACAGAAAACTCAGAAGACAGAAGCGCTAAATGTGTAGGAAGCTCCTGGATCTGTGATCTGGGTCTGGTCTGGCAGCGTATCCTGGGGGCCAGTTGCATAAACTAAGCCATTATGTTAAGACAGTGTCTTAAGATCTAGTATGAGCCACTAGCAGTTAGGCAAGTGGCATTCAGCCTTACTTTTCGTATCAAGTTAGGCCAGTCTATGTTTTTATGTAACTGATTTAAAAAAAATGTATGAACAGTCTTAAAGAAAAAAAATGTATGTCTAACTTGTAAGACTAGTCTTAACGGTTTATGCAACCGGCCCAGGCCTGATCACGGTCATCAGAACACTGTCTGTCTCCAAACCTCCTGACCAGCCGTCTGAGAGAAAGCAGCTCTCCTGGATCTGGAGCGGCCCGAGGCTGAAATATTTCAGTAACATAACATAACTAACGTTAAAGCACTCACCTTCTCTTTCACCCATCATCTTCGCCATCGACATCCTCCTGCAATCTGGAACAAAAACAATACAAAACACAAAACAAAACAAAACAACACACAATACAATACAATAAACTCTCCTCAAAAATACTCCTCCAAAAAAAAAGAAAACAAAAACAAAGAATTAATCAAACTCGACACTCCTAAAATAAGAAAAGAACAATAAGATAAAAGTATCTACAACTCAAAAATGTAACTCTGTAAAGGATATCTCCTGCGATGTTCTTCCAGAATAAAAGTCTCGTCTCCTCCAAACAGCTTCAAAATTTCAAGGTCAGCACAGAAAATATTCTGCAAAAGTTTGTGAAATCGCCTCAGTCGTCTCTCTCAACAACAGATCAACAACACAATCGGTGCATGTCTGAGTCTGCGTCAGAATTCATAACAGGCGTCGCCATAGCAACTAAAACGTGAATCATTCATATGAGCGGAGCCGTGAGCGCGCATCGATCTGAACACATTTATTGAATAGTTACAAACTTCATTTGGACGTTTTCTTTATTAAAAAGTTTGAACCTGTTTCATTGACTCAGTTCAAAACTTTGATTCAGTGATTCCTCTGCATCATCATCACTCAGAAATGCTAGATGTCTGTGCATGCATCAAAATGTGTTGGTAAATACTTTGATTTATTTATTTTTACTATATTTTTGCATATGAATAAAAAATATGAAATAATGTTTCCTTGTATTAGTTTAACCTCTCAATCCGCAGTGGTGCATTAAAGGATTAATGAAATGATAAATTATTAATTTAATGCTTCATTTAGCATTTAATTAAATGCTAAAGGACCGGCCACTTAAACATCAGCATAATAAATGCAGTTACTCATCTTTCATCTCCTATCGTGCAGATCCGATCGGACGAATCCAATAAACACCAGCATGTAAGTGTAAGGGTCCACTCTGAAAAATAGAGGGGGGCAAACAAAAAATCCTCCTTCATTTACTTGAGCGTATTTGAGTTATATTAGTAATTAATCACGTCCATTTTCAATGCAATAGCGAGTATTCTGAGGATCTCCCCTGCAGTTTAGAGTCTTCAGCTCCAGTTAAACCCTCCCAGGTCTCTCTCCTTCAATCACAGGCCTTCTGATGACTCATTATATACAGGAAGCGCATTACAGGCTCCGTGAGGTGTCAGTCAAAGCGGCTATGGTTTTGGTTGGATAAAGGCAGGCAATGCCTAGCCAATGCCTTGCCAACAAAGGTTTGATTGATGGACGTTGTAACCAATCAAAAGGCATCATCTTGCGAGAGCACACCGCAGTGGAGACTGGCACTTCTTATCAACTAAATTAGTTTTTTACACTTTGTAAATTCTGTAATAGTTGCTTTAGTTTTTCAGTAACTGTATATATCCATTATAATTAGCAGTTTATTGCAGATTTATTTGAATGAAACGCTACTCTTTACAATTACAAATCTTCTGAAATAAAGGGCCTTTTTGAAAGGACGCCTAGAGGTTTTTTTTTTTTTTTTTGACATAAAAGCTTACAGAAGCTACATTTGTAAGAGTATCATCCTCAAATTTGAATCACAACATGATCAGAAATGCAGTTTTATATTTAGGTTATTTTCAGGCCTTTAACATTAAAGTATCATACATTTTTCCCTGAGTGAATTTCAATACAACTTTTCAGGGTAGAGGAGGCGTGTGTAACAGAGTTAAAAAGAAAATTAATTCTAAATATATTCATGGTGTTTAATTACATGAAATTAGAGGTTAAAACAAATCAAATGGTGTTTTAGTGCCCCCTAGTGGTTATCGCATTGCAGACATTCAGGATTTTGTCCTTGCGTGCCTACCGTAGTTCAGCAGAAAATTATGGGGGTAGATTTGTTGCATTATTCCAAACAAATAGATTGTTATCCACAAATAAATGTAAAGAGATTCACAAAAATGAAATAAATTCACAAATAAATAGAATGAGATCCACAAATATATGCAGGAGTTTCACAAAAATGAATTAGATTCACAAATAAATACAATGACATTTGTGAATAAAAAAAATATCCACACATATGTTTTTATGTCACAAACACAACTCTGCCTTGCATTCATTTGTGAATCTCTTCCTGTGCATTTGTGAATCGCTTCCTCTGCATTTGTGGATTGCTTCTTGCACATTTGTAAATCGCAGCACAGCGCGTGGATTTTGAAACATTTCTAGCGTCTACACTCACACAAATCCACAAATAGGTAGACTCCACCCACCGTCTACTTGAGCCAATCAGATAACGGCCATATTGTGCTGACTAGAGCCACAGAGCTCTCAATAGTTCTAAACATCTCCGCGCTGTCAGTCTGTTTTAATAGGATTTAGCAGGATAGACAGCATTTTCACTGTATTTGCAGCGATTTCTGTCGAATATTAACACAATATGTGCATTGACTTCGATTAGGCTTTACAGTAGCATTTTATTCTGGGGAGAGATAAAGAAAAGACAACGTTAATCTTTTTTTGAGTGATCTGGTCATTTTATTTGGGTCATGACAGTACAACATGATATTACATCGTTGAGTATTGTAGTCAATCACGGGCATTTCTGTTGAAAATAATAACCAATCACAGTGTTTCCCACACATAGACTAACTTTTTTTTAACGCTATTTAAAACGTTCAGCTGCATTTCCTTTCCCTGCTCTCCCTCCGTCTCTCTGTCACTCACGCGCGTCTCTCGCTCTCAAATTGCCAAACCTGCTTTTGATATGAAACAAAGTCTAAGCGTTTACATTTTTTTAAGTTTTAAAACGAAATTCAAACAATAAAAAGTGGTGTGGCACTAATGAGTAAAGTCAGAGGCGTTGAAAAACGACCTGCTCTCATCTCCCAGCGGCACGCGCGGTCACGTGGTTCATGGAGCTCTCAGACGCTTTTGACTGAAATATCTCAGAGAATCTAAAAACTGTTGAAATGACAGATAGCATCTGGATATAGTAGCTGTTGCAGTGGTGCTCACGTTATCTAACTGAAGTCTAACGATATATTATATAACACTAAACATTACCTCTAACGTGCTTCACAAAATACATCTTCTATCAAAATTCCTGAGAGGTCAACTAATGTCATAAAATCTCAAAATATGCAGTAATTTCATCAGTTTGCCAGGAGTGTGCTTGAGATAACCTACACTGAAATGAATGGGGTTCAGGGTTCAATGCTGGAACTATTATTGGTCACTCCATGACACGCTTTAAGTCTTTTATGCTGCCTTCACGTGCTATCGGAAATTTGATAATTCCCATTTCTAAAGTCGAGATTACCAGCTCATCCCATTAAAATTTCGAAAGTGGAGTGCGTTCATGTGCAATTTTTACCTAGGAAACTCGTATTTACGATAATTCCGAGAGCACGTGAAGGCAGCATTAGTCTATGGGAGTGGTAACTAACGGCTCTGGACAAAACGTGATTGGTTGGAGCGAGAATGTGCTACGATTGGTCAGCACAATATGGCCGTTATCTGATTGGCTCAAGTAGACGGTGGGTGGAGTCTACCTATTTGTGGATTTGTGTGAGTGTAGACGCTAGAAATGTTTCAAAATCCACGCGCTGTGCTGCGATTTACAAATGTGCAAGAAGCAATCCACAAATGCAGAGGAAGCGATTCACAAATGCACAGGAAGAGATTCACAAATGAATGCAAGGCAGAGTTGTGTTTGTGACATAAAAACATATTTGTGGATATTTTTTTTATTCACAAATGTCATTGTATTTATTTGTGAATCTAATTCATTTTTGTGAAACTCCTGCATATATTTGTGGATCTCATTCTATTTATTTGTGAATTTATTTCATTTTTGTGAATCTCTTTACATTTATTTGTGGATAACAATCTATTTGTTTGGAATAATGCAACAAATCTACCCCCATAGAAAATGGCTGACACTGCTGTGGGTAAGCGTGTTTCTTCTCTCTTCTGTGTATTGTGTATAAAAATGTGATAAGAGTGTTTCATACGATTTTGTTTCAATTGTGAATGTTTGTAGAGATTATATCAACAAATGTACAATGAGTTGGATGGGTTTATATGTCCGATGGAAACTTTTAGTAATTAACGTTGTGCCTCGTATCTCATACTGAACACACAGTTAACGTTACCCTTAAAGAGAGAGTTTGTTCATTTTATGTTTTTCTGATTTCAGTGGTTTATGTCTGCAGTGTTTGCAACCAATTTAATACATTGTAATGTATTCCTCAGGTATGTGATTTTTCATGTTTATTTTGTTAACATGGAATTGTTATAAGTTGAATGGAGTTCAGCAGAAAATGGCTGACACTGCTGTGGTGGTTTATGTCTGCAGTGTTTGCAACCAATTTAATACATTGTAATGTATTCCTCAGAACATTGCTGCGGAGAATAAAAGAACAGACAACCAGAGTTTTGTTGCGTCGTCCATTAAGTTTGTGACGGTTGTGTGGATGTGTAGAGGCCACGTCAGAGACTACAATCGTTACACGTGCAAGATGGCGCCCTGATCACATGTACGTTTGTGAGCTCAGCAATCCCAAACTGTTTTATAATAGTTACAACGAAACTTTTTTTTTGTTGAGAATTTCCATTTATTAATGTCTTGAATTTTTGGAACAACGATAATGGGAGGATCTGAAAAGAGGAAAGGTGTGAAGAAGTCAGGGAAAACAGTGTCGGATACTCCTGCTGGATCTGCTGGCACAGGTGACGATAAACAAGCAGTCGAACGACATAACAGTACTCCTGCAACCGGGGTATTGAAGGACAGTTTGCTAGCCTAGAAATCTAGACGCACCCTAGCGTAGGGTTGCCACCCGTCCCGTAAAATACGGAATCGTCCCGTATTTACAAGCAAAATGACGCGTTCCGTATCAAACCAATACGGGACGCGATTTGTCCCGTATTTTACACAGGTCCACACATAGTTCAATAAACACATACGGAGTTTGCAGTGTGGAGAATACTGATAGCAAATATAAAGAATCAATTTCACAATAAGTAGTACAGGAGCTCATTTGTGCGTGATTGCGGGCTTTGTTCCTATAGCGGCGGAGTCTCGAGAACATGCGCTGTGCCAGAGTGTGCCTGTAAACTTGCGCGGTTTTTTAAAAACATGTCGAGCTTGCGTTGCGTCCACCGTTTGAAGAACGCAAGGGGATCTCCAGATATAGAACTGAATTAATATCAAAAAGGTATCAATGGGTCTGTCCAGTAACTCATGATGAACCTCAGGCCAACTGCACACTTTATGAGAAGCATTTCAGTGTCTCAGACTGTCTGACTGTGGTGACAGACCAGTCTATGTGACAGACACATCCGTGCTTCTAAAGGTAGGCCTATAGTTTTTTTTAATGGATAATATATTAATATAATATTCCAATACATTATCAGAGCTTGGCAGACAGAATTATTATTTTTTTTAGACAGGTTAATTTATAGATTCTAGCCTAATAAATGTTATTATTAATTTATCATTTATTTAGGCTATATCATACATAATAAATAATCCTGTCATTTAAAGTTTATGACATTTAAAAAATATTTAGATAAAAATGGGACAAATAATTACACGATAATATAGTCATAATTTAAGTAAATTATTCAAAGAAAATAAACATTTTTAAAATTCAAAAAAGTGATTAGGCCTGGTTCAGAATGACTTCTTAAAGGGACAGTTCACCCAAAAATGAAAATTCTGTCATCATTTATTCACCCTCAAGTTGTTCCAAACATGTATACATTTCTTTGTTATGTTGAACACGTAGGAAGATTACTGTGGAAGTCAATGGTGCCCCCAAAGCAGCCTGGTACAAACTTTCTTCAAAATATCTTCTTTTGTGTAGGCCTACAGGAGAACAAAGAAACTCATACAGGTTTGGAACATCATGAGGCGTCATAAGTGCACCAAATAGGCTAAGAGTTCTTTAGAATTAAATAAAATAATCAAATGTAAAATAATATAGCATGTGTTCTGTTGCAAATTCACGTACTTGATCTTATGTTTTCTTATGGTTTATTATTGAGCTGTCAAGTTGTTAATGTTGAAATAATCATTTCATGACGTATTCTTTATTTCTGCCCTTTATGCAATTGTTTTTTAGGGGATTTTTTTTTCCGGGGGTGGATATTTGCTGTCAAAGTGAGGCCAAAGTGAATGGGAGTCAATGGGATGCTAACAGCAGGTGATGGCTTGGTTAGCAATGGCTGCCCCTATGGAAGGTACACTTTCCGGGGGCTGGATTACCCCGTTGGGAAAAACCAAACTCTGGTCAGGCCAATCACAGCGTGTGTAGAGTCGGTGGGCGGGCTTTACATAATGACGGTACGAATTGCGGAGGTTCTGCGTGCCACTCGTAAACACAGAAGCTGGCGAACAGCGGTCTTTTGAATCGGCTTTGACTCTGGAAGACTTGGAGTTAAGCTTGGAGTTAAGCCGTAGTCAACGCTTCTCGTTTACTTTGAATGGGTGACGTCATGCGTTGCCGAACTGAATTGTGGGTTCCGTTGCGTCGCTTCACTCGCGTTGCAAGCATAGGTTGCAAGCGGCAAAAGTTGAAGATTTCTCAACTTTTCAAGCGCCAACGCAGGCGTCATCCAATCAGATCACCCTATGCAAATATCCTAGAGCAGACGCTAGCCAATAGCGTTCGTTTAAAACACTGGTGAATGAAGAGTGAAGAACGATCTAAAATGGAGGAAAAGCTAATAATTGCGGTGGGTAATCACCCGGTCCTTTACGACCAACAAGGCCGGACTTACCATTGGGCTTGACTGGGCTGAAGCCCATGGGCCCCGCCCAATAGGGGGCCCCGCCCTTTTACGTTGATTTTTTTCAATAATATGTCAGTCATTTAATTTTTAATTTAAAGTTTGTTGATTGGAAAACGTGCGTGCTTATTGGGCGCGAAAAGGTCCGAAATCCGTTCAAAATAAGGATGCTAATGTCAAGGCTTCTGAACGCCACTACAAACATCAGAAGAGACTCGATTGATGTCAGAAGTTCGCTTCGTTTGGATGATGTGAACACGGTCTTCCGAACTCGGGTGCGCACCCGCGAACCGTACCAGAGTCCCCTTAAAAAGGGTGGTCTGGGGTACGGTTCATGTGAACTCCGGTACGGTTCGCTGCTGATGTGAACGCAATCGTACTAAATCGCGGAAGTGAACCGATATTAATTACATGTGATTTGATAAAAATGTGTGTTTGTGTGTGTTTCACTCATTTCCGCAATCGCAATCGAACTCGGGTTCGTTCCAGGCAATCGAACCAAGTGTGAAAGCACCCTAAAACTCATTTGAATGGTGAGTACTTGCCCAGAGAATGGTTGCTCTACCCACCATCCATCGGTTGTGTATTTTGTTTTGCTTGCCGCCTTTTTGGCAAAGTTTGCCGGTCAATCCCTTTTTGAGTCTGGCTATATGTGATGTAGTAGACATACTGTAGGTCAAAGTCAGCCTAACACTTCCTATATGTGTATGGAGATGTATATAATCTATACAATATGTCAGCACTTACCAAGAACAGTTTTTTTTTTTTTAAGATTTATACACTCATAGATTTAGCTATTTATATGTAATACAAATGATTTGTTTTTCAATATGGTTTCCAGGTAAATAAGTGTTTTATTCTCATTCTGACCAAGACATTTGTGCATTGCAATAAACACATGATCACTTTGAACTTTTTTAATCATTATTTATTTATTTATTGGAAAACTTTTTCAAGCTTCAATCAGTGGTCATATAAATACATTTTCACGTTTTGTATTTTTTCTTTTTTTTTTTACATGTAACACTGTATACTGTACCAGTCACCTTTTGAAATTAGCTTTGCACTTCAAATAACGATTGGATCGATTATATTGTTACGCCACCAGATGGCGACAAATTACTTTTAAAAAACATTTGTCATTGAATCGTTCATTCAGGAGATTGGTTCAAAGATGCTGATTCATCTATGAAACGATTGTATTTGATTGAGGAATTTAATCATTCATTCAAACCCAAGTTTTTTTTAAATAAATAATTCAGATTAATAAAAATTTTTTATAGACTTCAGCAATTAACATAAATTATGTTATTTTGTTTAGTTGTTTGTTCAGAATCGTGATCTCTATTTTTATTCTCAGTTTATCCAGAATTGTGTTGCTCTAATACATAGCTTATGTATCATTTTGTTCTATTTAAAGTAATGTATAGAAGGTAGGGCCCGAAAGTGACTCAAGCCCAGGGGCCCCCACCACCCTAAGTCCTGCCCTGACGACCAATCATTGTTTACATACTGGGACACAAACCGGAGAGACCAGGCCTGGAAGGAGGTGGCAGAGACGGTTGGAGAATCTGGTATGTATCATGCTTGTATTCTGTCCGTGTACTCTGTTTATCATTGAATGACAGGCAGCATATCATATCATGTGTGGATCAAATAGGCGCTATCGCCCAGCCAAATGAGGAATAAAATATTAAAGTGATCAGTTTTCATACACAAAATAATGAATTACATTTGAGTGGAAGGTGGATTTGACCGTTTATCTGTCAGTTGGCTGGTAGATGGTAAACGCTTAAAAAAATGTATTTATTATGAACCTTGCATAATTGAAATCTATACCAGAACCTGTTTTATTTGGCATGTTTAATTCAGTTCTTATTTTAATAACTAAACAAGTTTAAACACTTGAGCAACACTTGTTGTATTTGAATGAATTGTTTAATTTATTTACATTTTTGCATGTCAGAGGATACATGTAGGACCCGATGGAAGTCACTGGGGGACAGATTTAGGAAGGAGAAGAAAAAAGAAAGGGAAATGACAAGGAGTGGGGCAGGGTCGCCTGGGACCCAACCCTGGCGTTTCATGGCGGTGTTGGGATTTCTCACACCATTCCTTCATGACCGTGAGACGTCCAGCAACATCCCCAGACGACCTCTGCCCCCTTCACATCAGTCCATCAGTCCAGAGCCAGAGGAGGACAGCCAGGTCAGAGAAGACAGCCAGGCCATCACCCAGCAAGCCCCTTCAAGCAGAGGAGATGAGGCAGGCAGTGACACAGGCAGGCAGAACCTAACAAAGCTCTCAAATACATTATTATTTCAGTACTATCAAGGAGGGTTAAGTCATTTAGAAAATCAATGTCAATCTGTGTAGAGCTGAACCATATGCTGCAAAGTTTAGGCCACACAACCGTTGACACCTAATGCGTAATAACGTTATATAATAAATTATTTCAAAGAATGATTTGACATTAAAATCATGCCATGTTCATTGATTATCAATTGTTGCTGTAACTATGCAGGCAGACAGACAGAGCAGGAGGAAACTGTCGAGATCAATGACAAGGGTAGGAAGAGAAAAAAAAAGGGAAATGTCTTCTTTTGAGAGAGGACTGTTGGCAGCAATTGAGCCCCTGACGCAGATGACCACGCTGCCACATCCACCACCACCGCCGCCGCCTCCAACACCAGCAGCAGATGAAGACGAGGTTTTCTTTCAGAGCCTCTTGCCGTCCCTTCGTAGGCTTTCTGTGCTGAGGAGGGCCAGGCTTCTGCACACACACACACACATACATATTACATACATACAGCACTAAAATAAACATATTAAAATAATCGTATGGCTGTATTGTTTTCTCATGTTCATATAGAATAATACAGTAAGTATTTTAAATTTGTCGTATCATACAGCGCTGTCGACGCAATACAATCACTTAAAGGGATAGTTCTCCCAAAAATGTAAATTCTGTCATCATTTACTCACCCTCAAGTTGTTCCAAACCTGTATGAGTTTCTTTGTTCTGTGAAGGCCTTTGTATTTTCTCTCCAGTGAAAATCTGCTCAAATCATGAATGTATTAGTTGAAAACAGGGCTGAAAGGGCAAAGGCTATGTACATTATGACATGGTGATGAAAATATAAAACCAACATGTTAATTTAATGTAAAAAATAATTGTTATGACACTTGGAATCTGCACTTTTAAGAAAAATATAGGTAGCTCTTAAAAGAGCTTTTGGGTTTTGTGGCTCTGAAAAGAGCCTTTGGCGTATTCTATGAATTCGGCTGCCATGGCACTGCACCCTCCTGGTTGAAGTAGTAGGCACAGTACGTCTCTCGGAGTTGGATAGCTCTACGGGTGGCATTGTTGGAGCCCATCCTTGGTGCATCTCGCAGGGCCTCAGGAGCTGAAGATGGCTCAATGGTGGGCTGTGTGCGCATCTTCTCCCCCTTTCCAGCAGGGGCGGACTGGCCATCTGGCGTACCGGGCGTTTTCCCGGTGGGCCGCTGGACAATGTGGGCCTGCCCGTTGCTACGTAAATATATGAAGAATAAATTATAGTAAAACTACGTAGCCTATATCCTTCCGTCAGCCCAGACGAATGGCCCGCGCAGCCCTCT
The DNA here is from genome assembly GCF_949357685.1 of Gobio gobio. Taxonomy (NCBI): domain Eukaryota; kingdom Metazoa; phylum Chordata; class Actinopteri; order Cypriniformes; family Gobionidae; genus Gobio; species Gobio gobio. The sequence continues at coordinate 64,313 of NW_027645708.1, read as the reverse complement.
TGAGGCAAAACTCCATGCAAAACTCTAATCTATAGCCTGCTCAGTCCCAGTGTCTCAGTGGTGTAAAAGCGCTCGTCAATGTTAAAATGTTTGCGATATCCAATCAAATTCGACGAGGCGGGATTTACTGTGCACAGCAGCCGAGCAGCGCGGGCGACACTTGAATGCGAGCCGAGGTAAGAGCTGAATACGAGTCAATGGGCAGCAATATTTCCCGACTGTTAACGATTTTAAAAATGTTAAACGACGGACATTAATTTCCAGGGATGTAAACTACTGTTGAGCTTTCAGAATGAATCAGATTATAATGCCTTTTACGTTATTCGTCGTCAAAGAATTGTAGCAACAATGACCCGATTCAATCAGATTTTGGGCCGAATACATCACCGGATGAGGCTTCTACACACCAACTCGTGACTCTCCTAATCAAATCAGACATAGACAATGGGGTGTGTGTGTAAGAGATATCGAAGTTAATGAACAACCACGATGTCCGCCAGATTGTCTGAGTCTACAGAATGGAGCATCGAATTGTACCGCCTGAAGGCATCCACATGACTTTACACACACACACATATCAGCGCTGAAAGAAGACAATTCTTGCACGACACGTGTTACTTAAAACATGGGACTTAAAGAACTGTCTTAATAATGTTCAAATATATATAATCCGTTGATTTCATGTCTTTATACAATGTATTAGAATAACTAGGATGTTTACTGTTGCCAATCAAAACCTGTATGCCAGTAACTGTGATAATCTTGTATATCTGGACGCGCAAATCGCAGAATGACCGTTCTTAGTATCTCTGTTATCGCAAAATTATGACTAGGCCAAATTTGGTTCAAAAATCAGATTTTGATGCATAATTTCAGAAATACCAGCTTTCTAAAGAAAAAGAGGCTTAGAATTTCCACCCTATTGATTAACTCAGAGGAGGGGGGTTCAGAGAACAATGGAACACTCGCGCCTTCTCGAGAAGATCTCTCCACGGACGTGATTGGATCTTTCCATAAGTCGGGCTCGGCCACTCCATCTATAAATGCAGAAGTTATCATGAACTCCTTGCGCTCCGCCATTCCGCCACTACAAGGACCCTGGCCTTTGACCTTCCTTTGAGAGAGGGATTCCTTTGGCACCAAGCCAAGAGAGAGAGACCTGCAACTTCTGGAGCGACTTTCCTGAACTTCACAGAAATTCTCCGGACTCACCTCCTTAGCGAACTTCCACGACGATTCGAACTCAGACACGTACACGAGAGAGCCTAATGCAAGTATTATATTTCACCTTTAACTGCTTGTACGAGGTTGTCTGAATTAATCCTGATTCACGAAATCATAAATGTCTGAAGGGTTTTGGTGAAGTGATTGAACTGTCTGTCTCTCTCTCTCTCTCTCTCTCTCTCTCTCTCTCTCTCTCTCTCTCTCTCTCTCTCTCTCTCTCTCTCTCATCTCTCTCATCTCTCTCTCCCTCGTGGATTCTCTCTTTCCATCATTCTTTTCCCTTTGATTTTATTCGTTAAGTTTGATATTTCCTTGTTTGTACCATATCGTTTGTTTCTCCTATATATATGCATATTTACCCCCGTGTGATTCGTAGCTTTGTATTCTATAGTGTTTTATTAAAACTCAATAATTGCATTAAACTGAATCCTTATTGTTTTGCTCACAAATCTCGAAGTCACTGAAGCGTAAGATCTAAGCTACCCATTTAAGCTTGATTTTCATGTATTACTACTTTAGTAATACAAATTGTGCAAACATAAGAGATATTATTTGTCCTGATCAAACAGATCAATGTTTCTTAAGGTTTGTAAGATTGATAATTGATGAAGAAATCAATTTGGATAAAGGTTACTTTTAAATGATTAAAGGTTCCGTTATACGTTAATTTTTCTGTACAACAAGCTAATAATATTCATAAACTCATGAATATTCATACCATTTGAATTAATTATTCCCCAGAACTTATTGTTGTTACAGAATGCACAAAGAAACATTAGCGTAGGTGTCGCAGTTTTCAGCATATCAGAGGGAATGTTTGTCTTTCTGTTTCCAGGCTTTCTTCAGTAATTTCACAATCATTTTCAAATGATTCATAATACTCAAAATATCTTTCTCATATATCATGCTAAAACTGGCAACTTTCATATTCAAGTGGCCAATGGAAAGTGACATATGAAAATAAATATATAATTTGCTAGTTACATGCATTATTTTACACACTGGTAATCAAAAGTTTGAAATAATTAAGACTTCTTAAATTGTTTTTGAAAGAAGAAGGCTGAATTTATTTGATCAAAAATACAGTAAAACCACAAATATTAAGAAATATTGATACAATTTCCAATAGGCCTAGTTGTTTTCTATGAGAATGTATTGTAAAATGTAATTTATTTCTGTAAAAGCTGACTTTTCAGCATCATTACTTCAGTAAGTGTCACATGATCCTTCAGAAATCATTTTAATATGCTGTATTTTTCATATCATTTTTAAACTCTTTTCCACTATTTGAGCTCAATTCCATAAAATTACAGATGTCTAGATACTATAGCCACTAGAAAGGCACCCTAAAACAGTCCACATTCTGCACTACATCCTAAGTCTTCTAGACCAGAGTCCTGCACGGGTGACGGGTGACCCGCGAATATTGCTGAAACGGGTGAAAAACATCCTACTGTGTCGGATACGGGTGCGGGTCGGACAAGGGAGAACACGGGTCTAAACACGGGTTTTAAAAAGTCACGTGCAAACGAATATAGGCCTATATATAAAAATATATGCATGTATATTGTAGATGTGTTCCTGAAAATATGCATATACAAAAATATGCCTTGCCTGTATTTCAAGTTGATTTTCAAATCCATATCAGTTTATTTGTTCTCCTCCCAGGAGAATCACAACCGCGCGCGCGCTCTGCCTGCACTCGTCGAGATGGATCATGAGGAGTTGAAGAAAAGATAGCCGCAAATGTGGAAGTTCATCGCTGAGGAAGCACGCAGCTAACTGTGGTAACAAAACCAAGCACACGCAGTTCAATCGAACAGTATTTTTGTTATGGTTCCTGAGTTTAGTCTCTTAATAACACTGTCTTAGTAGCCTACATTAAGCCACTTTTGTACTTTTGTACATAGTATACGTTATTAGTATTATGTTTACTGAGTTTGGTCTCTTAATAACAGTGTCTTACCTACATTAAGCCACGTTAAGCGTTTTAGAATGTCCCGAAGTTGTCCTTAAGTTAATGGTCGTGTAATAACTTATGTATGCTGGCAATAAACATTTTTGTAAGTGTGTCTGTAGTAAACGTTGTTTGTACGGGAAGAAGGAGGCGGGAACCGGCGGACAATCAAAACATTTAATCAAAATAAAATGGCGGCGACAGCCCCTCACGGTCGACTGCCGCCTACATACAAACAAACACAAAATGAAAATAAAAAGCTGCAGCCCCTCACGGACGACTGCAGCGAACACAAAATAAAACATAACACAAAATCCAGGCCTGGTCCTCTCTCGTCCCTCACTGTCGTCGCTCCTCCTTTATAGTCCCTCACTCCTCCGCGAGGGCCGAGATCGCTGCGGCGCTCAGCTGGCGCTCATCCTCCCTGATGTGCGCCGCCTCGTCCCGCCCTCACGGTCCCTCGGCCTCGCTGCTCGCCACATACCCCCAACGCCCTTCGCAGGCGATCACGGCGGCCGCGGGACCTGGGGGTAAGAACAGCGAGGTGAGAGAACGGAGCGGGGAGCATGAGGAGCGACAGAGACGAGAGAGTGGAGAGAGGAGAAAAGAAAAAAAAAAAAAAAAAAATTCTGGTCCGGTTCCCAGACACACTGCCGCTCGGTCCTCAGCCAGCCGAGAGGCTCTTCCTCGCGGTGCCATGCGGTGGTACTGGACGGCCGGTGGACGGCTCGACACTCCTCCGCCCCCTGGCGGCTGGCGGTGGCTCCTCCTTCTGAGGGCGGCCGGAAGCGAGTCCCCGTCCCGCGCTCCCTGCTCCTCCCCAACCTGGCGGACGGCAGCGCTCCGGCTCCTCCCCAATATGGCGGGCGGCAGCAGGCTTCGGCTCCGGGCAAGCGCTGGGGACTCCTTCGCCCCCTCGCGGACGGCAGCCACCCCACCTCGACCCAGGGGCACGGCAGCGAGCTCTCCGTCCCACCGACCTTCATCCGCTCCAGCACCACCGCTTCGGGCAGCCGCTCGCGGACTTCTCTCCTCCGCGCTGCCCGAACTCCGCGGCACCGCGATCCCCCTCAGCTGCGAGGGCTCTTCGACAGCGTGTCCCTCCTTCCTCCCGGGTTTCGGCACCACTGTAGTAAACGTTGTTTGTACGGGAAGAAGGAGGCGGGAACCGGCGGACAATCAAAACATTTAATCAAAATAAAATGGCGGCGACAGCCCCTCACGGTCGACTGCCGCCTACATACAAACAAACACAAAATGAAAATAAAAAGCTGCAGCCCCTCACGGACGACTGCAGCGAACACAAAATAAAACATAACACAAAATCCAGGCCTGGTCCTCTCTCGTCCCTCACTGTCGTCGCTCCTCCTTTATAGTCCCTCACTCCTCCGCGAGGGCCGAGATCGCTGCGGCGCGCAGCTGGCGCTCATCCTCCCTGATGAGCGCCGCCTCGTCCCGCCCTCACGGTCCCTCGGCCTCGCCACAGTGTCTATAATGTAATATGCTAAACTGACTTTATTGCGGGTGCGGGTCGGGCGTCGGTTCTATTTTAAGCGGGTCGGGTCGGGTGCGGATTTTAATTAGTGCTGTTGTCGGAGAAGGGGTCGGATGCGGTTTTAAGCACTGCGGGTACGGGCGGGTGCGGGTTTACAAAATCGGAGCTGTGCAGGACTCTGTTCTAGACAATAGCATTTTATATGGTCTGATTTTATGGTAGGTATTGAACTTAATGATATTAAACTACAGTGTATGGAAAAGAGAAATCAAAATTTGTATACAAAAAAAAATAAATACAATTTGCCATGTGCACCAGGAAAGACAAATTATAAACTGAAGAAGTATGCCTGTCATTCAGTATGATAAGCATTTCAATAAAACAATTCATATAATTCATATTTTTGAATAAATAGCTTCTGTGTTTAAAATTGCCCTGTGTATAATGAGCTGGTGGGTTTATGGTGAGGTGTGTTGCACACCGGGTGTGATGGGCCGCTTTGTGCCAGAAAGTCCAGGGCCACTTTTTTGCCCCAGTCCACCCCTGCTTTCCAGTGTCTTCATGCGCAGGAAGTTGTGCAACACACATGTGGCCTTCACACACACCTCTGCAACCTCTGGACTGGTTGCAATGACACGGGCGGTACATCCGCCACCAAGCTGAGAGGATGCCAAAGGCGCACTCAACTACCAACCTAGCCCGGCTGAGGCGGTAATTGAACACCCTTTTCTCTGGTGGGATGTGATGTCCAGGGTATGGCCGCAAGAGGTTGGTCATCAGTGGGAAGCCCTCATCCCCGGCAGATTGACCATTATTTGGCTTGACACCGGAGTGGTCTGGATCAGGTGATGATGGACCAGGATCGGCTTGGGTTCCTGTCAGGTCGGGGTTGGACTTCTGGTCAAGTCTCGAGCTCAAGCCCTCCACCAAGGACAGCAAGTGTTATCTCCTATCCAATACAAAGATTATATGAACATGTGAACTCATGAATGTTTTTTTTTTTTTTAGCTGATTTACAACAGAACTGAATTCTTGCAATTGCATCACTAACTGTGTTATTTTCCTGTTTATTACTGTGAAGCTGCTGTGAAACAATCTGTATTGTATAAAGCGCCGTATAAATGAAGCTGACTTGACTTGACTATAACAAGAACATGAACACAAATTTGAAAACCTCACTACAAATAATCCAGAATTGAAGATAAATGATATTAATCCTACTCTGTCTGTTACACTACCTCACACCTGAAATCACTGATCGAGTGAATCTCCTGAACTTCTCCTGAACTTCTCCAGATCATTTCTAATCCATTCATGTTGTAACACCTGCTCTAACGTCGGCCGTTTCGTTGGATCCCGGGCTAGGCACTGGCTAATCAGATCACTGCATTCTGTACACATTTTATTAAGGAGAGAGCTGGTTAGTCATGATGACCATGTGACACGAATGTTGGCAATTATGAAAACAGCATCTGGTGAACTATAAACTGAATGAATTTCAACTTGAAACATCTTACATACTTCACCTTTACCTGTTTCTAAACAGAGCCTTTGCTTTATGTGTGTGTGTTTATCGATATTCTTCACTCACCTTTGGATAAGTTGGAGTTCTGAAATGTAACTTTGGCCTGTGTGATTTCCGTTCTATTGCCAAAGGGAGAACGTCCGTTAACCATCAGGTACAACAACACCCCTAGAGCCCAGACATTTGCTGGGACGGCGTGGAATCGAGATTCTGTGAAGACTTCAGGTGGGCAGTAAGAAGGTAATCCTGTGAGCAAGACATTTTTGCACATTGTTGAGCAATTTCTTCAAAGCATCAAATAATCAGAAAGTCACTACATCCAGGTTTCCACACTCCAAAAATACTCACCACGGTATATTTTTGTCTCGTAGCCATCACCACTAAGTAGCTGACCGCAGCCAAAGTCGATCAGCTTGAGCTCTAACGTGTTTGTCTTCACCAGGAAATTCTCTGCATGAACGTCATTATGAAAAACGCCATGCTCGATGCAGTGCTGTACCGCCAGCGCAGCCTGTCGCAGGATGACCCGTGCTGTTGTTTCATCCAGTTGACACGAATGACGAATGATGAAGTCCAGCAAGCTCTCGCAGGGGTCAGGGAACTCCATTATGAGAACGAACGTCCGAGGATGTTCAAACCAGTCGTACAGTCGGACGACGTAGGGGCTTATGGGTTCATGCCTCATCATTAGCAGCAGCGCCACTTCTGTAACGAGAGGTTCGGGATGCCCGGGCTAGAGAAAAGTAGTAGACAGAAGGTTAGCTGGGTAAAAATCTGAAGAAAACCTATCATTTTTAAATGTACTTTTCTTTGATCTTTACAGACACGATCATCAGAGCCTTTCCAGGTTTATTGATCTATTACATTTACACCTAATGCTTCCTACAGGTGTATTGACTACAGTAATCAGCACTTAAACAACAAACAGCACTTAAACAACAAATACAACTTTTGACCAACTTACAATATCAAGATAACGATCATTGTCAATCTTGTGCATCTGCTTGATGGCAACCTGCAAAAAAAAAAACAGCGTTCAATAACGGTATTCAAGCGCCTGACTTTGCACATAACATTTACGATTTGAGCATCTAAGTATTAACCCATCTGTATTAAGAATGTTTTGATGGATGCAAGAGCAAAAATGTTTGTACAATTCAGCAAGATTGCTTTACCTTTTTGCCATCAAACTTCCGTGTTCCCTTGAACACTCTCCCAAAAGTTCCGGATCCAATCATCTCTCCCACGTTATAGAGAGTCTCAAAGGAGTCTGAAAAACAAAATATGAGAAATGTATGAGCTTGCAAACAAGACGATAATAATACTGTTTAAAACAATGTTGGAGAAATAATGTCTTTAATAATTTTAATAATAAATAATACTTTTACTTTAAAAAAAGGTTCCCAGTAAAATGAAATCCAATGTGACTGTACACTGCCCAGCCTTATTTCAGTCTCACCTGTTGAGCTCGTGTTCACCGGAGAAGCCTCCATAAGGCCATTTGAAGTCTCCGTTGGCTCGACGGGAACTTGACCTGGCAGCGGATGGCACATCCACTCTTCGTCGCTCCAACTGCCCTGTTCGTTTCGGCTATCCGATCTATCGCCACTCCACCTCCAATCGACGATGTACGAGCCTCTGCTGCTAAGGCTCAACGACTCTCTGCAGAACCGCCTCACTGTATTGTCCTCAGAGAGGGACAAATATGATGTGGACATGATGCCTGCTGAAGACATTTTTAATAATATTAATAATCAATGTCAATGGTGAAATTGTTACTTTATGTTTTATTTTTTTCAACTTTCTATTTTCAATGACACATTATTTTGTTAACTGAGCCATAACTTGTGTAATAAAAGCCTATTCTGACCTCTGCGAAAGCCTTTAGATGGAGTGGACGGACGTCCATGATCATCTGGGCTCTGCCGGCTGCCGCTCTGCCACTCTCTCTTCCTGTCAGTCCGACCTGTTGGCACAGAAACAGAAAACTCAGAAGACAGAAGCGCTAAATGTGTAGGAAGCTCCTGGATCTGTGATTGCTAGATCCTTTGTTTTATATTAAAAATATCAGTGCAAACAAGACGATAATAATTCTGTTTAAAACAATGTTGGAGAAATAATGTCTGCAGATTGACCATTATTTGGCTTGACGCCGGAGTGATCTGGATCAGGTGATGATGGACCAGGATCGGGCTCTGGCTCCAGATCCGCTGGAGGAACAAAAGACTCCACAACATCCACATCACTGAGACAACAGCAGAGGAGCGAGCGCCTCACAGCCTTACACACGTTCCTGAGGAAAGAACGAACTCGTTTCCTCTTCTTACATTCTGTAGGTTTTTCTGAAATGAAGAAAACAAAACTGAATGATTAGAAACATCTCTGACGTCCAATTAGGCAGTGATAAAATGACATAACTTACGTTTTACTTAAAAAAAAGGTCACCAGTAAAATGAAATTCAATGTGACTGTACACTGCCCAGCCTTATTTCAGTCTCACCTGTTGAGCTCGTGATGTACGAGCCTCGGCTGCTAAGGCTCAACGACTCTCTGCAGAACCGCCTCACTATATTGTCCTCAGAGAGGGACAAATATGATGTGGACATGGTGCCTGGTCAAGACATTTTTAATAATATTAATAATCAATTTAAGTGGTCACATGAAATTGTTATTTTCAATGACACATTATTTGTTAAAGGGTTAGTTCACCCAAACGCCGGCGCTACGTCATATTCTCGCGCATGCGTCGTGGAGGCCTACACGGAAGACAAGAAGAGGTTGAATAAAGGCGTTATTTTGATTTTTTTTTTGGCACAAAAACTATTGTCGTCGCTTCGTAAAATTATTGTAGAGCCACTGTGGTGAGATGGACTTTGTAACGACATTTTAAGTGCCTTTTATGGGTCTTGTGAGTGTAAATGTACTGAATGCCAATGGAGGCCTATCTGAGGCCTTTCTCAGCCATCAGCTTTCAACAAAAAATATCTTCATTTGTGTTCCGAAGATGAACGGAGGTCTTAAGGGTGTCGAACGACATGAGGGTGAGTAATTAATGACATCATTTTCATTTTTGGGTGAACTAACCCTTTAACTGAGCCATAACTTGTGTAATAAAAGCCTATTCTGACCTCTGCGAAAGCCTTTAGATGGAGTGGACGGACGTCCATGATCATCTGGGCTCTGCCGGCTGCCGCTCTGCCACGCTCTCTTCTTGTCAGTCTGACCTGTGGGCACAGAAACAGAAAACTCAGAAGACAGAAGCGCTAAATGTGTAGGAAGCTCCTGGATCTGTGATCTGGGTCTGGTCTGGCAGCGTATCCTGGGGGCCAGTTGCATAAACTAAGCCATTATGTTAAGACAGTGTCTTAAGATCTAGTATGAGCCACTAGCAGTTAGGCAAGTGGCATTCAGCCTTACTTTTCGTATCAAGTTAGGCCAGTCTATGTTTTTATGTAACTGATTTAAAAAAATTTATGAACAGTCTTAAAGAAAAAAAATGTATGTCTAACTTGTAAGACTAGTCTTAACGGTTTATGCAACCGGCCCAGGCCTGATCACGGTCATCAGAACACTGTCTGTCTCCAAACCTCCTGACCAGCCGTCTGAGAGAAAGCAGCTCTCCTGGATCTGGAGCGGCCCGAGGCTGAAATATTTCAGTAACATAACATAACTAACGTTAAAGCACTCACCTTCTCTTTCACCCATCATCTTCGCCATCGACATCCTCCTGCAATCTGGAACAAAAACAATACAAAACACAAAACAAAACAAAACAACACACAATACAATACAATAAACTCTCCTCAAAAATACTCCTCCAAAAAAAAAGAAAACAAAAACAAAGAATTAATCAAACTCGACACTCCTAAAATAAGAAAAGAACAATAAGATAAAAGTATCTACAACTCAAAAATGTAACTCTGTAAAGGATATCTCCTGCGATGTTCTTCCAGAATAAAAGTCTCGTCTCCTCCAAACAGCTTCAAAATTTCAAGGTCAGCACAGAAAATATTCTGCAAAAGTTCGTGAAATCGCCTCAGTCGTCTCTCTCAACAACAGATCAACAACACAATCGGTGCATGTCTGAGTCTGCGTCAGAATTCATAACAGGCGTCGCCATAGCAACTAAAACGTGAATCATTCATATGAGCGGAGCCGTGAGCGCGCATCGATCTGAACACATTTATTGAATAGTTACAAACTTCATTTGGACGTTTTCTTTATTAAAAAGTTTGAACCTGTTTCATTGACTCAGTTCAAAACTTTGATTCAGTGATTCCTCTGCATCATCATCACTCAGAAATGCTAGATGTCTGTGCATGCATCAAAATGTGTTGGTAAATACTTTGATTTATTTATTTTTACTATATTTTTGCATATGAATAAAAAATATTAAATAATGTTTCCTTGTATTAGTTTAACCTCTCAATCCGCAGTGGTGCATTAAAGGATTAATGAAATGATAAATTATTAATTTAATGCTTCATTTAGCATTTAATTAAATGCTAAAGGACCGGCCACTTAAACATCAGCATAATAAATGCAGTTACTCATCTTTCATCTCCTATCGTGCAGATCCGATCGGACGAATCCAATAAACACCAGCATGTAAGTGTAAGGGTCCACTCTGAAAAATAGAGGGGGGCGAACAAAAAATCCTCCTTCGTTTACTTGAGCGTATTTGAGTTATATTAGTAATTAATCACGTCCATTTTCAATGCAATAGCGAGTATTCTGAGGATCTCCCCTGCAGTTTAGAGTCTTCAGCTCCAGTTAAACCCTCCCAGGTCTCTCTCCTTCAATCACAGGCCTTCTGATGACTCATTATATACAGGAAGCGCATTACAGGCTCCGTGAGGTGTCAGTCAAAGCGGCTATGGTTTTGGTTGGATAAAGGCAGGCAATGCCTAGCCAATGCCTTGCCAACAAAGGTTTGATTGATGGACGTTGTAACCAATCAAAAGGCATCATCTTGCGAGAGCACACCGCAGTGGAGACTGGCACTTCTTATCAACTAAATTAGTTTTTTACACTTTGTAAATTCTGTAATAGTTGCTTTAGTTTTTCAGTAACTGTATATATCCATTATAATTAGCAGTTTATTGCAGATTTATTTGAATGAAACGCTACTCTTTACAATTACAAATCTTCTGAAATAAAGGGCCTTTTTGAAAGGACGCCTAGAGGTTTTTTTTTTTTTTTTTGACATAAAAGCTTACAGAAGCTACATTTGTAAGAGTATCATCCTCAAATTTGAATCACAACATGATCAGAAATGCAGTTTTATATTTAGGTTATTTTCAGGCCTTTAACATTAAAGTATCATACATTTTTCCCTGAGTGAATTTCAATACAACTTTTCAGGGTAGAGGAGGCGTGCAAGATGGCGCCCTGATCACATGTACGTTTGTGAGCTCAGCAATCCCAAACTGTTTTATAATAGTTACAACGAAACTTTTTTTTTGTTGAGAATTTCCATTTATTAATGTCTTGAATTTTTGGAACAACGATAATGGGAGGATCTGAAAAGAGGAAAGGTGTGAAGAAGTCAGGGAAAACAGTGTCGGATACTCCTGCTGGATCTGCTGGCACAGGTGACGATAAACAAGCAGTCGAACGACATAACAGTACTCCTGCAACCGGGGTATTGAAGGACAGTTTGCTAGCCTAGAAATCTAGACGCACCCTAGCGTAGGGTTGCCACCCGTCCCGTAAAATACGGAATCGTCCCGTATTTACAAGCAAAATGACGCGTTCCGTATCAAACCAATACGGGACGCGATTTGTCCCGTATTTTACACAGGTCCACACATAGTTCAATAAACACATACGGAGTTTGCAGTGTGGAGAATACTGATAGCAAATATAAAGAATCAATTTCACAATAAGTAGTACAGGAGCTAATTTGTGCGTGATTGCGGGCTTTGTTGCTATAGCGGCGGAGTCTCGAGAACATGCGCTGTGCCAGAGTGTGCCTGTAAACTTGCGCGGTTTTTTAAAAACATGTCGAGCTTGCGTTGCGTCCACCGTTTGAAGAACGCAAGGGGATCTCCAGATATAGAACTGAATTAATATCAAAAAGGTATCAATGGGTCTGTCCAGTAACTCATGATGAACCTCAGGCCAACTGCACACTTTATGAGAAGCATTTCAGTGTCTCAGACTGTCTGACTGTGGTGACAGACCAGTCTATGTGACAGACACATCCGTGCTTCTAAAGGTAGGCCTATAGTTTTTTTTTAATGGATAATATATTAATATAATATTCCAATACATTATCAGAGCTTGGCAGACAGAATTATTATTTTTTTAGACAGGTTAATTTATAGATTCTAGCCTAATAAATGTTATTATTAATTTATCATTTATTTAGGCTATATCATACATAATAAATAATCCTGTCATTTAAAGTTTATGACATTTAAAAAATATTTAGATAAAAATGGGACAAATAATTACACGATAATATAGTCATAATTTAAGTAAATTATTCAAAGAAAATAAACATTTTTAAAATTCAAAAAAGTGATTAGGCCTGGTTCAGAATGACTTCTTAAAGGGACAGTTCACCCAAAAATGAAAATTCTGTCATCATTTATTCACCCTCAAGTTGTTCCAAACATGTATACATTTCTTTGTTATGTTGAACACGTAGGAAGATTACTGTGGAAGTCAATGGTGCCCCCAAAGCAGCCTGGTACAAACTTTCTTCAAAATATCTTCTTTTGTGTACACTGTTAGACTTTACCGCAATTTTACAGTTACTTACCGCAAAAAAGCCCAGTAAAATACCATTTATATTATTTACGGTTAGCTACTGTAATATGCACTGCATTATGGGTATTTTTAATGAAATTTACAGTAACTTACTGTATATGGGAATTTGCAGTATTTTACTGTTTACGTAAAAGCAGTAGTGCTACTGTAAACGAAGAATACACACGCACACACACTGGATGTTTAAAAGTTAAATAAAAACATGTGGATGGAAGGATGTAAAATTAGTTATTTGTGGGAGACAAAGAAGTAATTTTTATATTTAGTATTTTCTCCTACCCTTTTCACATTTTCGGGTTTCTCAGAGCGGAAGTCGTCATAGTTGGGTTAAATTTTATAGCGGTGAATGAGAGAATACAATAATTATATATTTTTTGTGTGCCCATTTGCTCAAATAGCAAAAGAAAACTCCACAATAGTGATTTCACAACTTTCAAAAAGAGGAAAAAATAGAGTATAGAGTAAAGTATTAGTGTTATAAATGTATTTCGAATTCGCCTCATAGGAGGAGCTTCTGCCAGCGGCTCGTCTCGTTGAGAAATGACTGACATGGGCTGTGTTTACGGTCTATGGTTTACACGTCTTTTTGTGTTAAAACTGTTAATGTGTGACAAAACGTAGTTTTAAGACTTTTTCAGTCGGTAATGTAGTTGTTTAAAGCTCAAATCTGTGGTTTATTTATAAGAAGAGTGCCTATTTTAACATTTTATCTGATGTTTTCGGAGTTGTGAGCTCCAGTGAGTCAGCGGCGTTCAGCGCTTGTTTACCCGGCGAGAGTAGACTTTCCTCGGCCAGTCCTTCTGACGTCTGCCGCTGGCTCTGATGTCTCTGTGGCGTCTCCAGCTATAATTAGTCTTGTGGAGATTTAACGGCCCATATTTGCTCTCATGGATCTATAATTTGTTCCCTGGCAAATCGTTTAGGCTGAGGGCAAAGTGAAGTTTCATTACTTGTTTATTTTTCGGCTATAACTGTACGTTGCAAAATAAAATGACGGATCATGAGATATAAAATGCTAACGGTAGGCTACACACACACACACACACACACACACACACACACACACACACACACACACACACACACACACACACACACACACACACACCTACTGTTAGCATTTTATATCTCATGATCCGTGATTTTATTGTATTTATTATTATTTTAATGCCAGAGTAATACAAGTACAAGTGTGGTGATATAAATGTAATTTTTAAATATTTAAAAAATATATTTATAAACTTTGCTTACACCTCACACAATTTAAATTGTTTACTCGCGTGCCAAGCCCGCGCAAATGAGGTTTGTGTCGAGTGCGCGCATAACGGACGTCCCTGCCTGCGGATCGGATCGCCAGACACCAGCTGCGAGCTTTCCTGAGGTAAGAAGTTTTTATTTGACAAATTTGTCACAAATGTCTTTGATACTTTTCAAACGTAAACCAATATCCATTAAATATAGCTACATATATGAAGAAAGTAAATTATAATATCGAATTGCTATTACTAACGTTATATGACAGTCTCGGGGAACTGTTCGTTTTCCTCAAGAACCGCTTTCATAACCCATTAAATTTGCATACAATTGACTAACTGTTACCTGCATTGTACATTATGTACCAAATGTTGTATTTACGCGAACAATGGTTTCCGTCTTTTCACGGCCAGTTATAGTTACATATTTTCGTTGACAGTTAAATGTGTGTGACGCCATTTGAAGTAACGTTAGCGCCTGAGCGGTGTCAAAGGCTGTCTCTCGCGCCCTCTCTCTCTCTCTCTCTCTCTCTCTCTCTCTCTCTCTCTCTCTCTCTCTCTCTCTCTCTCTCTCTCTCTCTCGAAAATAGAACATTTACGCCAGTGTATACACCAGAGGATTAATATATATTCAATTAAAATAATAATTAGTTCAAGTATGTTCATTGTGGCTTCTTATTTATTATATTATTTCATATGAATTCATTTTTACTTGCCACTGAAGGCTCTATTATTGTCTTCTCTCTTTTTTCAGTGTTGATAGTCATTTGATTGTGTAAGTGGTCAATCTAGCAGTCATCCTATATCTGTGAATTATCATGTGCATAACATTTAGGCACCATTAGTCAATAAACATGAAAATTTCTTCTTTTTCTCTCTTGTGTCAACAGGAGCTAACAACACCCCAGAAAGAGCCACAGCACTGAGCATCTTTGGCTTTGTAGGTATATATTTTGACTAACATTATGTGATTAACGTCTTTTAATGCATAACATTTTATTATTTCAAAAATACTTGTTGCCTACATTTCCTACTTGGCATCTATTTGTTATCTTGTTGTGACTGTTTAGTCTCATGTGGGATATGTCACTGCATAACATGACAAAGTAATTAAAAATTATTCATTGTATGCACTTAAAAAATTGTGTAACACTTTACAATACGGTTCATTAGTTAACTACATTAGTTAACATTAACTAATAATGAACTGCACTTATAAAGCATTTATTTATCTTTGTTAATGTTAATTTCAACATTTACTAATGCATTATTAAAATCTTGCTAACATTAGTTAATGCACTGTGAACTAATATGAACAGCTGGATTTTTATGAACTAACGTTAACAAAGATTAACTAATGCTGAACAGAGGTGTTGTTCATGGTTAGTTCATGTTAACTAATGCATTAAAGGGTTAGTTCACCCAAAAATGAAAATTCTGTCATTAATTACTCACCCTCATGTCGTTCGACACCCGTAAGACCTCCGTTCATATTCGGAACACAAATGAAGATATTTTAGTTGAAAGCTGATGGCTGAGAAAGGCTTCAGATAGGCCTCCATTGGCATTCAGTACATTGACACTTCCAAGATCCATGAAAGGCACTTAAAACGTCGTTACAAAGTCCATCTCACCACAGTGGCTCTACAATAATTTTACGATGCGACGACAATAGTTTTTGTGCGCCAAAAAAAATCAAAATAACACCTTTATCCAACTTGTTCTCGACTTCCGTGTGTGCCTCCACGATGCATGCACGAGAATATTAAGAATATAAATTCAGACAGTTATAGGCTATACGTTATCAGCATATGTTAAAGCAGATTTATATAAATAAAGAGATATCTCTTGTCTCTGTGAGAATATGCGCCGAAAGCTTGTCAGATTTTACGTTCACTTTCAGTAGTGAATAATTGACCAGGTTTGAGACTTCACCGACTCTCGCACACATTGCGTTTTTGTGTGATATCCACTGACTCGCCTTCATGATTTAAAACGAAAAAGAAAACAAATCTATATTGCGCCGTGAAAATTGCTCTTGTTTCCCTCTGTACACTGCACAAACTATGAAGAAGATGTCTCCTTCCACTTCTGTCTTTATTTCTATTCTCATCTCTGTGGGCAGTTGATGTTAGGTTAAAATGATCTCGTTACATTGTGATGCAATATGTTATTCCATTTGGAAAGATATTTAATTTATGCTACTATAGTTGCAGCTTGAAGTCGCGCTGGTATTAAAAAATATTTTGAAGGTATTAAAAAAGGTAGTAAAAGGTATTAAATTCAACTTAAGAAGTTCTGTATATACCCTGATAGTGTATGGAATGCTTTTTAAAGAAAATTTGCGGGGGGGGGGAAAGGAAAATGTTTAGATGAAGTAATGGAGATGGTGTGAACATGGCCTTTACATGTTCCAGCGTGAGCTGGAGGGAGGTGTCTTCCGTCAGCAGCTTGCTTTCTGATTGGGTATTGTTGCGTTTCACATGATAATCTCCAGAGCGCGCAGGCTTGTCCTCGGGATAGAGATATATAATATAAGTATAACTATGAATAATAATAATATAACAAGTATAACTATGAATAACTGCTGTTGCACAAGTTGTTACCTCATCTGTCCATGAACAAATTTAGATGAGATAAACCATTTCTCACACATTTTCCCTCTGTTTTGTTTCAGATCAGCCATCAGTAGTTTACCAGTAGGGAGGCCAGCCAAGACCAACTGGGGTATTTTGTTCATACTTTTTGTTGCCATATCGTCATGATCTCTGCTTTGATTTGTTGTAATGAATTCAGTTCTCTATGTTTTTTTTGTTTTTTGTAATTGATTGTGACGGTGAATAAAAAATATACTGATGTACATGGACTCAAGTCTCTTATTTGGAATTTATTAAATGTATTATTTATTTTCTTGCATTCATGTAAAATATTCAAAATAAAGTAATAACATATTAACATATGCATATTTTGTAAAATAAAAAGTAAAATAAATTACAGTAAAATTACTGTAAAAAATTATTATACTGTAAAAATAAATTGCGGTAAGGGCATCATACTGTAAAATGAAATTGCGGTAAGGGCATCATACTGTAAAATTAAATTACGGTAAGGGCATCATACTGTAAAACACATTTACAGGTAAGCTACTGTAAAGGGGCAATTACAGTAACTTACTGGCAATAGTGCTGCCAGTAAGTTACCGCAAAAATACAATAAAATGTCTAACAGTGTAGGCCTACAGGAGAACAAAGAAACTCATACAGGTTTGGAACATCATGAGGCGTCATAAGTGCACCAAATAGGCTAAGAGTTCTTTAGAATTAAATAAAATAATCAAATGTAAAATAATATAGCATGTGTTCTGTTGCAAATTCACGTACTTGATCTTATGTTTTCTTATGGTTTATTATTGAGCTGTCAAGTTGTTAATGTTGAAATAATCATTTCATGACGTATTCTTTATTTCTGCCCTTTATGCAATTGTTTTTTAGGGGATTTTTTTTTTCGGGGGTGGATATTTGCTGTCAAAGTGAGGCCAAAGTGAATGGGAGTCAATGGGATGCTAACAGCAGGTGATGGCTTGGTTAGCAATGGCTGCCCCTATGGAAGGTACACTTTCCGGGGGCTGGATTACCCCGTTGGGAAAAACCAAACTCTGGTCAGGCCAATCACAGCGTGTGTAGAGTCGGTGGGCGGGCTTTACATAATGACGGTACGAGTTGCGGAGGTTCTGCGTGCCACTCGTAAACACAGAAGCTGGCGAACAGCGGTCTTTTGAATCGGCTTTGACTCTGGAAGACTTGGAGTTAAGCTTGGAGTTAAGCCGTAGTCAACGCTTCTCGTTTACTTTGAATGGGTGACGTCATGCGTTGCCGAACTGAATTGTGGGTTCCGTTGCGTCGCTTCACTCGCGTTGCAAGCATAGGTTGCAAGCGGCAAAAGTTGAAGATTTCTCAACTTTTCAAGCGCCAACGCAGGCGTCATCCAATCAGATCACCCTATGCAAATATCCTAGAGCAGACGCTAGCCAATAGCGTTCGTTTAAAACACTGGTGAATGAAGAGTGAAGAACGATCTAAAATGGAGGAAAAGCTAATAATTGCGGTGGGTAATCACCCGGTCCTTTACGACCAACAAGGCCGGACTTACCATTGGGCTTGACTGGGCTGAAGCCCATGGGCCCCGCCCAATAGGGGGCCCCGCCCTTTTACGTTGATTTTTTTCAATAATATGTCAGTCATTTAATTTTTAATTTAAAGTTTGTTGATTGGAAAACGTGCGTGCTTATTGGGCGCGAAAAGGTCCGAAATCCGTTCAAAATAAGGATGCTAATGTCAAGGCTTCTGAACGCCACTACAAACATCAGAAGAGACTCGATTGATGTCAGAAGTTCGCTTCGTTTGGATGATGTGAACACGGTCTTCCGAACTCGGGTGCGCACCCGCGAACCGTACCAGAGTCCCCTTAAAAAGGGTGGTCTGGGGTACGGTTCATGTGAACTCCGGTACGGTTCGCTGCTGATGTGAACGCAATCGTACTAAATCGCGGAAGTGAACCGATATTAATTACATATGATTTGATAAAAATGTGTGTTTGTGTGTGTTTCACTCATTTCCGCAATCGCAATCGAACTCGGGTTCGTTCCAGGCAATCGAACCAAGTGTGAAAGCACCCTAAAACTCATTTGAATGGTGAGTACTTGCCCAGAGAATGGTTGCTCTACCCACCATCCATCGGTTGTGTATTTTGTTTTGCTTGCCGCCTTTTTGGCAAAGTTTGCCGGTCAATCCCTTTTTGAGTCTGGCTATATGTGATGTAGTAGACATACTGTAGGTCAAAGTCAGCCTAACACTTCCTATATGTGTATGGAGATGTATATAATCTATACAATATGTCAGCACTTACCAAGAACAGTTTTTTTTTTTTTAAGATTTATACACTCATAGATTTAGCTATTTATATGTAATACAAATGATTTGTTTTTCAATATGGTTTCCAGGTAAATAAGTGTTTTATTCTCATTCTGACCAAGACATTTGTGCATTGCAATAAACACATGATCACTTTGAACTTTTTTAATCATTATTTATTTATTTATTGGAAAACTTTTTCAAGCTTCAATCAGTGGTCATATAAATACATTTTCACGTTTTGTATTTTTTCTTTTTTTTTTTTTACATGTAACACTGTATACTGTACCAGTCACCTTTTGAAATTAGCTTTGCACTTCAAATAACGATTGGATCGATTATATTGTTACGCCACCAGATGGCGACAAATTACTTTTAAAAAACATTTGTCATTGAATCGTTCATTCAGGAGATTGGTTCAAAGATGCTGATTCATCTATGAAACGATTGTATTTGATTGAGGAATTTAATCATTCATTCAAACCCAAGTTTTTTTTAAATAAATAATTCAGATTAATTAAAAATTTTTATAGACTTCAGCAATTAACATAAATTATGTTATTTTGTTTAGTTGTTTGTTCAGAATCGTGATCTCTATTTTTATTCTCAGTTTATCCAGAATTGTGTTGCTCTAATACATAGCTTATGTATCATTTTGTTCTATTTAAAGTAATGTATAGAAGGTAGGGCCCGAAAGTGACTCAAGCCCAGGGGCCCCCACCACCCTAAGTCCTGCCCTGACGACCAATCATTGTTTACATACTGGGACACAAACCGGAGAGACCAGGCCTGGAAGGAGGTGGCAGAGACGGTTGGAGAATCTGGTATGTATCATGCTTGTATTCTGTCCGTGTACTCTGTTTATCATTGAATGACAGGCAGCATATCATATCATGTGTGGATCAAATAGGCGCTATCGCCCAGCCAAATGAGGAATAAAATATTAAAGTGATCAGTTTTCATACACAAAATAATGAATTACATTTGAGTGGAAGGTGGATTTGACCGTTTATCTGTCAGTTGGCTGGTAGATGGTAAACGCTTAAAAAAATGTATTTATTATGAACCTTGCATAATTGAAATCTATACCAGAACCTGTTTTATTTGGCATGTTTAATTCAGTTCTTATTTTAATAACTAAACAAGTTTAAACACTTGAGCAACACTTGTTGTATTTGAATTAATTGTTTAATTTATTTACATTTTTGCATGTCAGAGGATACATGTAGGACCCGATGGAAGTCACTGGGGGACAGATTTAGGAAGGAGAAGAAAAAAGAAAGGGAAATGACAAGGAGTGGGGCAGGGTCGCCTGGGACCCAACCCTGGCGTTTCATGGCGGTGTTGGGATTTCTCACACCATTCCTTCATGACCGTGAGACGTCCAGCAACATCCCCAGACGACCTCTGCCCCCTTCACATCAGTCCATCAGTCCAGAGCCAGAGGAGGACAGCCAGGTCAGAGAAGACAGCCAGGCCATCACCCAGCAAGCCCCTTCAAGCAGAGGAGATGAGGCAGGCAGTGACACAGGCAGGCAGAACCTAACAAAGCTCTCAAATACATTATTATTTCAGTACTATCAAGGAGGGTTAAGTCATTTAGAAAATCAATGTCAATCTGTGTAGAGCTGAACCATATGCTGCAAAGTTTAGGCCACACAACCGTTGACACCTAATGCGTAATAACGTTATATAATAAATTATTTCAAAGAATGATTTGACATTAAAATCATGCCATGTTCATTGATTATCAATTGTTGCTGTAACTATGCAGGCAGACAGACAGAGCAGGAGGAAACTGTCGAGATCAATGACAAGGGTAGGAAGATTAAAAAAAAGGGAAATGTCTTCTTTTGAGAGAGGACTGTTGGCAGCAATTGAGCCCCTGACGCAGATGACCACGCTGCCACATCCACCACCACCGCCGCCGCCTTCAACACCAGCAGCAGATGAAGACGAGGTTTTCTTTCAGAGCCTCTTGCCGTCCCTTCGTAGGCTTTCTGTGCTGAGGAGGGCCAGGCTTCTGCACACACACACACATACATATTACATACATACAGCACTAAAATAAACATATTAAAATAATCGTATGGCTGTATTGTTTTCTCATGTTCATATAGAATAATACAGTAAGTATTTTAAATTTGTCGTATCATACAGCGCTGTCGACGCAATACAATCACTTAAAGGGATAGTTCTCCCAAAAATGTAAATTCTGTCATCATTTACTCACCCTCAAGTTGTTCCAAACCTGTATGAGTTTCTTTGTTCTGTGAAGGCCTTTGTATTTTCTCTCCAGTGAAAATCTGCTCAAATCATGAATGTATTAGTTGAAAACAGGGCTGAAAGGGCAAAGGCTATGTACATTATGACATGGTGATGAAAATATAAAACCAACATGTTAATTTAATGTAAAAAATAATTGTTATGACACTTGGAATCTGCACTTTTAAGAAAAATATAGGTAGCTCTTAAAAGAGCTTTTGGGTTTTGTGGCTCTGAAAAGAGCCTTTGGCGTATTCTATGAATTCGGCTGCCATGGCACTGCACCCTCCTGGTTGAAGTAGTAGGCACAGTACGTCTCTCGGAGTTGGATAGCTCTACGGGTGGCATTGTTGGAGCCCATCCTTGGTGCATCTCGCAGGGCCTCAGGAGCTGAAGATGGCTCAATGGTGGGTTCAGCTCTGTGTGCGCATCTTCTCCCCCTTTCCAGCAGGGGCGGACTGGCCATCTGGCGTACCGGGCGTTTTCCCGGTGGGCCGCTGGACAATGTGGGCCTGCCCGTTGCTACGTAAATATATGAAGAATAAATTATAGTAAAACTACGTAGCCTATATCCTTCCGTCAGCCCAGGCGAATGGCCCGCGCAGCCCTCTTGAGGCAAAACTCCATGCAAAACTCTAATCTATAGCCTGCTCAGTCCCAGTGTCTCAGTGGTGTAAAAGCGCTCGTCAATGTCAAAATGTTTGCGATATCCAATCAAATTCGACGAGGCGGGATTTACTGTGCACAGCAGCCGAGCAGCGCGGGCGACACTTGAATGCGAGCCGAGGTAAGAGCTGAATACGAGTCAATGGGCAGCAATATTTCCCGACTGTTAACGATTTTAAAAATGTTAAACGACGGACATTAATTTTCAGGGATGTAAACTACTGTTGAGCTTTCAGAATGAATCAGATTATAATGCCTTTTACGTTATTCGTCGTCAAAGAATTGTAGCAACAATGACCCGATTCAATCAGATTTTGGGCCGAATACATCACCGGATGAGGCTTCTACACACCAACTCGTGACTCTCCTAATCAAATCAGACATAGATAATGGGGTGTGTGTGTAAGAGATATCGAAGTTAATGAACAACCACGATGTCCGCCAGATTGTCTGAGTCTACAGAATGGAGCATCGAATTGTACCGCCTGAAGGCATCCACATGACTTTACACACACACACATATCAGCGCTGAAAGAAGACAATTCTTGCACAACACGTGTTACTTAAAACATGGGACTTAAAGAACTGTCTTAATAATGTTCAAATATATATAATCCGTTGATTTCATGTCTTTATACAATGTATTAGAATAACTAGGATGTTTACTGTTGCCAATCAAAACCTGTATGCCAGTAACTGTGATAATCTTGTATATCTGGACGCGCAAATCGCAGAATGACCGTTCTTAGTATCTCTGTTATCGCAAAATTATGACTAGGCCAAATTTGGTTCAAAAATCAGATTTTGATGCATAATTTCAGAAATACCAGCTTTCTAAAGAAAAAGAGGCTTAGAATTTCCACCCTATTGATTAACTCAGAGGAGGGGGGTTCAGAGAACAATGGAACACTCGCGCCTTCTCGAGAAGATCTCTCCACGGACGTGATTGGATCTTTCCATAAGTCGGGCTCGGCCACTCCATCTATAAATGCAGAAGTTATCATGAACTCCTTGCGCTCCGCCATTCCGCCACTACAAGGACCCTGGCCTTTGACCTTCCTTTGAGAGAGGGATTCCTTTGGCACCAAGCCAAGAGAGAGAGACCTGCAACTTCTGGAGCGACTTTCCTGAACTTCACAGAAATTCTCCGGACTCACCTCCTTAGCGAACTTCCACGACGATTCGAACTCAGACACGTACACGAGAGAGCCTAATGCAAGTATTATATTTCACCTTTAACTGCTTGTACGAGGTTGTCTGAATTAATCCTGATTCACGAAATCATAAATGTCTGAAGGGTTTTGGTGAAGTGATTGAACTGTCTGTCTCTCTCTCTCTCTCTCTCTCTCTCTCTCTCTCTCTCTCTCTCTCTCTCTCTCTCTCTCTCTCTCTCTCTCTCTCATCTCTCTCATCTCTCTCTCCCTCGTGGATTCTCTCTTTCCATCATTCTTTTCCCTTTGATTTTATTCGTTAAGTTTGATTTTTCCTTGTTTGTACCATATCGTTTGTTTCTCCTATATATATGCATATTTACCCCCGTGTGATTCGTAGCTTTGTATTCTATAGTGTTTTATTAAAACTCAATAATTGCATTAAACTGAATCCTTATTGTTTTGCTCACAAATCTCGAAGTCACTGAAGCGTAAGATCTAAGCTACCCATTTAAGCTTGATTTTCATGTATTACTACTTTAGTAATACAAATTGTGCAAACATAAGAGATATTATTTGTCCTGATCAAACAGATCAATGTTTCTTAAGGTTTGTAAGATTGATAATTGATGAAGAAATCAATTTGGATAAAGGTTACTTTTAAATGATTAAAGGTTCCGTTATACGTTAATTTTTCTGTACAACAAGCTAATAATATTCATAAACTCATGAATATTCATACCATTTGAATTAATTATTCCCCAGAACTTATTGTTGTTACAGAATGCACAAAGAAACATTAGCGTAGGTGTCGCAGTTTTCAGCATATCAGAGGGAATGTTTGTCTTTCTGTTTCCAGGCTTTCTTCAGTAATTTCACAATCATTTTCAAATGATTCATAATACTCAAAATATCTTTCTCATATATCATGCTAAAACTGGCAACTTTCATATTCAAGTGGCCAATGGAAAGTGACATATGAAAATAAATATATAATATGCTAGTTACATGCATTATTTTACACACTGGTAATCAAAAGTTTGAAATAATTAAGACTTCTTAAATTGTTTTTGAAAGAAGAAGGCTGAATTTATTTGATCAAAAATACAGTAAAACCACAAATATTAAGAAATATTGATACAATTTCCAATAGGCCTAGTTGTTTTCTATGAGAATGTATTGTAAAATGTAATTTATTTCTGTAAAAGCTGACTTTTCAGCATCATTACTTCAGTAAGTGTCACATGATCCTTCAGAAATCATTTTAATATGCTGTATTTTTCATATAATTTTTAAACTCTTTTCCACTATTTGAGCTCAATTCCATAAAATTACAGATGTCTAGATACTATAGCCACTAGAAAGGCACCCTAAAACAGTCCACATTCTGCACTACATCCTAAGTCTTCTAGACCAGAGTCCTGCACGGGTGACGGGTGACCCGCGAATATTGCTGAAACGGGTGAAAAACATCCTACTGTGTCGGATACGGGTGCGGGTCGGACAAGGGAGAACACGGGTCTAAACACGGGTTTTAAAAAGTCACGTGCAAACGAATATAGGCCTATATATAAAAATATATGCATGTATATTGTAGATGTGTTCCTGAAAATATGCATATACAAAAATATGCCTTGCCTGTATTTCAAGTTGATTTTCAAATCCATATCAGTTTATTTGTTCTCCTCCCAGGAGAATCACAACCGCGCGCGCGCTCTGCCTGCACTCGTCGAGATGGATCATGAGGAGTTGAAGAAAAGATAGCCGCAAATGTGGAAGTTCATCGCTGAGGAAGCACGCAGCTAACTGTGGTAACAAAACCAAGCACACGCAGTTCAATCGAACAGTATTTTTGTTATGGTTCCTGAGTTTAGTCTCTTAATAACACTGTCTTAGTAGCCTACATTAAGCCACTTTTGTACTTTTGTACATAGTATACGTTATTAGTATTATGTTTACTGAGTTTGGTCTCTTAATAACAGTGTCTTACCTACATTAAGCCACGTTAAGCGTTTTAGAATGTCCCGAAGTTGTCCTTAAGTTAATGGTCGTGTAATAACTTATGTATGCTGGCAATAAACATTTTTGTAAGTGTGTCTGTAGTAAACGTTGTTTGTACGGGAAGAAGGAGGCGGGAACCGGCGGACAATCAAAACATTTAATCAAAATAAAATGGCGGCGACAGCCCCTCACGGTCGACTGCCGCCTACATACAAACAAACACAAAATGAAAATAAAAAGCTGCAGCCCCTCACGGACGACTGCAGCGAACACAAAATAAAACATAACACAAAATCCAGGCCTGGTCCTCTCTCGTCCCTCACTGTCGTCGCTCCTCCTTTATAGTCCCTCACTCCTCCGCGAGGGCCGAGATCGCTGCGGCGCTCAGCTGGCGCTCATCCTCCCTGATGTGCGCCGCCTCGTCCCGCCCTCACGGTCCCTCGGCCTCGCTGCTCGCCACATACCCCCAACGCCCTTCGCAGGCGATCACGGCGGCCGCGGGACCTGGGGGTAAGAACAGCGAGGTGAGAGAACGGAGCGGGGAGCATGAGGAGTGACAGAGACGAGAGAGTGGAGAGAGGAGAAAAAAAAAAAAAAAAAAAAAAAATTCTGGTCCGGTTCCCAGACACACTGCCGCTCGGTCCTCAGCCAGCCGAGAGGCTCTTCCTCGCGGTGCCATGCGGTGGTACTGGACGGCCGGTGGACGGCTCGACACTCCTCCGCCCCCTGGCGGCTGGCGGTGGCTCCTCCTTCTGAGGGCGGCCGGAAGCGAGTCCCCGTCCCGCGCTCCCTGCTCCTCCCCAACCTGGCGGACGGCAGCGCTCCGGCTCCTCCCCAATATGGCGGGCGGCAGCAGGCTTCGGCTCCGGGCAAGCGCTGGGGACTCCTTCGCCCCCTCGCGGACGGCAGCCACCCCACCTCGACCCAGGGGCACGGCAGCGAGCTCTCCGTCCCACCGACCTTCATCCGCTCCAGCACCACCGCTTCGGGCAGCCGCTCGCGGACTTCTCTCCTCCGCGCTGCCCGAACTCCGCGGCACCGCGATCCCCCTCAGCTGCGAGGGCTCTTCGACAGCGTGTCCCTCCTTCCTCCCGGGTTTCGGCACCACTGTAGTAAACGTTGTTTGTACGGGAAGAAGGAGGCGGGAACCGGCGGACAATCAAAACATTTAATCAAAATAAAATGGCGGCGACAGCCCCTCACGGTCGACTGCCGCCTACATACAAACAAACACAAAATGAAAATAAAAAGCTGCAGCCCCTCACGGACGACTGCAGCGAACACAAAATAAAACATAACACAAAATCCAGGCCTGGTCCTCTCTCGTCCCTCACTGTCGTCGCTCCTCCTTTATAGTCCCTCACTCCTCCGCGAGGGCCGAGATCGCTGCGGCGCGCAGCTGGCGCTCATCCTCCCTGATGAGCGCCGCCTCGTCCCGCCCTCACGGTCCCTCGGCCTCGCCACAGTGTCTATAATGTAATATGCTAAACTGACTTTATTGCGGGTGCGGGTCGGGCGTCGGTTCTATTTTAAGCGGGTCGGGTCGGGTGCGGATTTTAATTAGTGCTGTTGTCGGAGAAGGGGTCGGATGCGGTTTTAAGCACTGCGGGTACGGGCGGGTGCGGGTTTACAAAATCGGAGCTGTGCAGGACTCTGTTCTAGACAATAGCATTTTATATGGTCTGATTTTATGGTAGGTATTGAACTTAATGATATTAAACTACAGTGTATGGAAAAGAGAAATCAAAATTTGTATACAAAAAAAAATAAATACAATTTGCCATGTGCACCAGGAAAGACAAATTATAAACTGAAGAAGTATGCCTGTCATTCAGTATGATAAGCATTTCAATAAAACAATTCATATAATTCATATTTTTGAATAAATAGCTTCTGTGTTTAAAATTGCCCTGTGTATAATGAGCTGGTGGGTTTATAGTGAGGTGTGTTGCACACCGGGTGTGATGGGCCGCTTTGTGCCAGAAAGTCCAGGGCCACTTTTTTGCCCCAGTCCACCCCTGCTTTCCAGTGTCTTCATGCGCAGGAAGTTGTGCAACACACATGTGGCCTTCACACACACCTCTGCAACCTCTGGACTGGTTGCAATGACACGGGCGGTACATCCGCCACCGAGCTGAGAGGATGCCAAAGGCGCACTCAACTACCAACCTAGCCCGGCTGAGGCGGTAATTGAACAACCTTTTCTCTGGTGGGATGTGATGTCCAGGGTATGGCCGCAAGAGGTTGGTCATCAGTGGGAAGCCCTCATCCCCGGCAGATTGACCATTATTTGGCTTGACACCGGAGTGGTCTGGATCAGGTGATGATGGACCAGGATCGGCTTGGGTTCCTGTCAGGTCGGGGTTGGACTTCTGGTCAAGTCTCGAGCTCAAGCCCTCCACCAAGGACAGCAAGTGTTATCTCCTATCCAATACAAAGATTATATGAACATGTGAACTCATGAATGTTTTTTTTTTTTTTAGCTGATTTACAACAGAACTGAATTCTTGCAATTGCATCACTAATTGTGTTATTTTCCTGTTTATTACTGTGAAGCTGCTGTGAAACAATCTGTATTGTATAAAGCGCTGTATAAATGAAGCTGACTTGACTTGACTATAACAAGAACATGAACACAAATTTGAAAACCTCACTACAAATAATCCAGAATTGAAGATAAATGATATTAATCCTACTCTGTCTGTTACACTACCTCACACCTGAAATCACTGATCGAGTGAATCTCCTGAACTTCTCCTGAACTTCTCCAGATCATTTCTAATCCATTCATGTTGTAACACCTGCTCTAACGTCGGCCGTTTCGTTGGATCCCGGGCTAGGCACTGGCTAATCAGATCACTGCATTCTGTACACATTTTATTAAGGAGAGAGCTGGTTAGTCATGATGACCATGTGACACGAATGTTGGCAATTATGAAAACAGCATCTGGTGAACTATAAACTGAATGCATTTCAACTTGAAACATCTTACATACTTCACCTTTACCTGTTTCTAAACAGAGCCTTTGCTTTATGTGTGTGTGTTTATCGATATTCTTCACTCACCTTTGGATAAGTTGGAGTTCTGAAATGTAACTTTGGCCTGTGTGATTTCCGTTCTATTGCCAAAGGGAGAACGTCCGTTAACCATCAGGTACAACAACACCCCTAGAGCCCAGACATTTGCTGGGACGGCGTGGAATCGAGATTCTGTGAAGACTTCAGGTGGGCAGTAAGAAGGTAATCCTGTGAGCAAGACATTTTTGCACATTGTTGAGCAATTTCTTCAAAGCATCAAATAATCAGAAAGTCACTACATCCAGGTTTCCACACTCACCAAAAATACTCACCACGGTATATTTTTGTCTCGTAGCCATCACCACTAAGTAGCTGACCGCAGCCAAAGTCGATCAGCTTGAGCTCTAACGTGTTTGTCTTCACCAGGAAATTCTCTGCATGAACGTCATTATGAAAAACGCCATGCTCGATGCAGTGCTGTACCGCCAGCGCAGCCTGTCGCAGGACGACCCGTGCTGTTGTTTCATCCAGTTGACACGAATGACGAATGATGAAGTCCAGCAAGCTCTCGCAGGGGTCAGGGAACTCCATTATGAGAACGAATGTCCGAGGATGTTCAAACCAGTCGTACAGTCGGACGACGTAGGGGCTTATGGGTTCATGCCTCATCATTAGCAGCAGCGCCACTTCTGTAACGAGAGGTTCGGGATGCCCGGGCTAGAGAAAAGTAGTAGACAGAAGGTTAGCTGGGTAAAAATCTGAAGAAAACCTATCATTTTTAAATGTACTTTTCTTTGATCTTTACAGACACGATCATCAGAGCCTTTCCAGGTTTATTGATCTATTACATTTACACCTAATGCTTCCTACAGGTGTATTGACTACAGTAATCAGCACTTAAACAACAAACAGCACTTAAACAACAAATACAACTTTTGACCAACTTACAATATCAAGATAACGATCATTGTCAATCTTGTGCATCTGCTTGATGGCAACCTGCAAAAAAAAAAACAGCGTTCAATAACGGTATTCAAGCGCCTGACTTTGCACATAACATTTACGATTTGAGCATCTAAGTATTAACCCATCTGTATTAAGAATGTTTTGATGCATGCAAGAGCAAAAATGTTTGTACAATTCAGCAAGATTGCTTTACCTTTTTGCCATCAAACTTCCGTGTTCCCTTGAACACTCTCCCAAAAGTTCCGGATCCAATCATCTCTCCCACGTTATAGAGAGTCTCAAAGGAGTCTGAAAAACAAAATATGAGAAATGTATGAGCTTGCAAACAAGACGATAATAATACTGTTTAAAACAATGTTGGAGAAATAATGTCTTTAATAATTTTAATAATAAATAATACTTTTACTTTAAAAAAAGGTTCCCAGTAAAATGAAATCCAATGTGACTGTACACTGCCCAGCCTTATTTCAGTCTCACCTGTTGAGCTCGTGTTCACCGGTGAAGCCTCCATAAGGCCATTTGAAGTCTCCGTTGGCTCGACGGGAACTTGACCTGGCAGCGGATGGCACATCCACTCTTCGTCGCTCCAACTGCCCTGTTCGTTTCGGCTATCCGATCTATCGCCACTCCACCTCCAATCGACGATGTACGAGCCTCTGCTGCTAAGGCTCAACGACTCTCTGCAGAACCGCCTCACTGTATTGTCCTCAGAGAGGGACAAATATGATGTGGACATGATGCCTGCTGAAGACATTTTTAATAATATTAATAATCAATGTCAATGGTGAAATTGTTACTTTATGTTTTATTTTTTTCAACTTTCTATTTTCAATGACACATTATTTTGTTAACTGAGCCATAACTTGTGTAATAAAAGCCTATTCTGACCTCTGCGAAAGCCTTTAGATGGAGTGGACGGACGTCCATGATCATCTGGGCTCTGCCGGCTGCCGCTCTGCCACTCTCTCTTCCTGTCAGTCCGACCTGTTGGCACAGAAACAGAAAACTCAGAAGACAGAAGCGCTAAATGTGTAGGAAGCTCCTGGATCTGTGATTGCTAGATCCTTTGTTTTATATTAAAAATATCAGTGCAAACAAGACGATAATAATTCTGTTTAAAACAATGTTGGAGAAATAATGTCTGCAGATTGACCATTATTTGGCTTGACGCCGGAGTGATCTGGATCAGGTGATGATGGACCAGGATCGGGCTCTGGCTCCAGATCCGCTGGAGGAACAAAAGACTCCACAACATCCACATCACTGAGACAACAGCAGAGGAGCGAGCGCCTCACAGCCTTACACACGTTCCTGAGGAAAGAACGAACTCGTTTCCTCTTCTTACATTCTGTGGGTTTTTCTGAAATGAAGAAAACAAAACTGAATGATTAGAAACATCTCTGACGTCCAATTAGGCAGTGATAAAATGACATAACTTACGTTTTACTTAAAAAAAAGGTCACCAGTAAAATGAAATTCAATGTGACTGTACACTGCCCAGCCTTATTTCAGTCTCACCTGTTGAGCTCGTGATGTACGAGCCTCGGCTGCTAAGGCTCAACGACTCTCTGCAGAACCGCCTCACTATCTTGTCCTCAGAGAGGGACAAATATGATGTGGACATGGTGCCTGGTCAAGACATTTTTAATAATATTAATAATCAATGTCAGTGGTCACATGAAATTGTTATTTTCAATGACACATTATTTGTTAAAGGGTTAGTTCACCCAAACGCCGGCGCTACGTCATATTCTCGCGCATGCGTCGTGGAGGCCTACACGGAAGACAAGAAGAGGTTGAATAAAGGCGTTATTTTGATTTTTTTTTTGGCACAAAAACTATTGACGTCGCCTCGTAAAATTATTGTAGAGCCACTGCGGTGAGATGGACTTTGTAACGACATTTTAAGTGCCTTTTATGGGTCTTGTGAGTGTAAATGTACCAGGGTTTTTCCTACATTGAAATTTTTTTGGCGGCCGCCAAAACAAATTTTTGTCCCGCCAAAGCTTTATTTGATGAGCTATTGTGATTTATGAATGATGTAGAATAGATGCTGCGCTTGTAACTGAGTGACAGAGAGACGATCAGAGCTCCTCCCTCGCTCGCACTCTCTCTGTCTTCAAAATAAGCATTCTTAGCTTTCTAATATTTCACATATTACGTTAATAAAAATCAAAAGGTCGGAAGACCGAATCCATGTTGCACGTGGCGCTATCAGACGATGTTTTCCTTTCATTGCCGCTGGGTGTGAAATGCGCTCAAAAAACATTGACTGATTCTCTGACCAGCTGACATAAAGCATACTTTCAATAAACGGGAAACAAATCGTGTCCAGTTATGAAGTGTTTTCTGTGTGTTGACAAATCTTTCGCGATGTTCTAACAGACGGGATTCGCACACAACGCGTCTGCTAATGTCCGATTCGCAACCTAATGAACCGAATCATTTTAACGACTGGTTAGAACAACTGATCTGTCCAACACTGAACTAACGAATCAGTTTAAATTTACTCAGAACACCTGAAATGAGAACACAAGTGTGCTTACACAATTTAGCAAGAGTGGGTGTAAGAGTTAGTTTTAATTATCCAGTCTTTCAGCTTATTTATGTTCATAATGTGTAGTAAAATAAATAGCCTATAAATCACTTAGTTTAGACTGTGAGGTGAACCCAGAACAAAGTTGTTGTTAGCTAGCTGATAATTTTATGAAATTGTATATGGCAGAAAATTAGGCTATTTGTTCATTTTTTAAAAACTACTTTTTAATATTGATATGATTATATACCAAAACAATTATCAGTAAATAGTGTAAAAATGAGGAACAAAAACAAACATCAAGGTATCCCACATGAAGAAATACTATAGTATATTATAGTAAAATTACTATAGTGTTTTTGAGCCATACTATAGTAAAGATACTACAGTAAATTGTAGTATATTGTATTATATTATAGTATTTACTACACTTTGTTTATTTACTGTAGTATATTTACTATAGTACAGTTCAAAAACACTATAGTATTTACTAGAGTAATTTTACTATAATATACTATAGTATTTTTTCATGTGGGATCAAAATAAGATAAGCAAAAGTTACAAACTTTCTTTGAATTTATTTAAAATGTATTGTCAGTATTGCGCTTGCAGATCATGTGGGTAGGGGACTTTTTTTACTGTGCGTGCGTGTGTCATGTCTGTCAGCCACCACCGAAGACCATTTTTGACCCAGGAAAAACCCTGTGTACTGAATGCCAATGGAGGCCTATCTGAGGCCTTCTCAGCCATCAGCTTTCAACAAAAAATATCTTCATTTGTGTTCCGAAGATGAAGGTCTTAAGGGTGTCGAACGACATGAGGGTGAGTAATTAATGACATCATTTTCATTTTTGGGTGAACTAACCCTTTAACTGAGCCATAACTTGTGTAATAAAAGCCTATTCTGACCTCTGCGAAAGCCTTTAGATGGAGTGGACGGACGTCCATGATCATCTGGGCTCTGCCGGCTGCCGCTCTGCCACGCTCTCTTCCTGTCAGTCTGACCTGTGGGCACAGAAACAGAAAACTCAGAAGACAGAAGCGCTAAATGTGTAGGAAGCTCCTGGATCTGTGATCTGGGTCTGGTCTGGCAGCGTATCCTGGGGGCCAGTTGCATAAACTAAGCCATTACGTTAAGACAGTGTCTTAAGATCTAGTATGAGCCACTAGCAGTTAGGCAAGTCTATGTTTTTATGTAACTGATTTAAAAAAATGTATGAACAGTCTTAAAGAAAAAAAATGTATGTCTAACTTGTAAGACTAGTCTTAACGGTTTATGCAACCGGCCCAGGCCTGATCACGGTCATCAGAACACTGTCTGTCTCCAAACCTCCTGACCAGCCGTCTGAGAGAAAGCAGCTCTCCTGGATATGGAGCGGCCCGAGGCTGAAATATTTCAGTAACATAACATAACTAACGTTAAAGCACTCACCTTCTCTTTCACCCATCATCTTCGCCATCGACATCCTCCTGCAATCTGGAACAAAAACAATACAAAACACAAAACAAAACAAAACAACACACAATACAATACAATAAACTCTCCTCAAAAATACTCCTCCAAAAAAAAAGAAAACAAAAACAAAGAATTAATCAAACTCGACACTCCTAAAATAAGAAAAGAACAATAAGATAAAAGTATCTACAACTCAAAAATGTAACTCTGTAAAGGATATCTCCTGCGATGTTCTTCCAGAATAAAAGTCTCGTCTCCTCCAAACAGCTTCAAAATTTCAAGGTCAGCACAGAAAATATTCTGCAAAAGTTTGTGAAATCGCCTCAGTCGTCTCTCTCAACAACAGATCAACAACACAATCGGTGCGTGTCTGAGTCTGCGTCAGAATTCATAACAGGCGTCGCCATAGCAACTAAAACGTGAATCATTCATATGAGCGGAGCCGTGAGCGCGCATCGATCTGAACACATTTATTGAATAGTTACAAACTTCATTTGGACGTTTTCTTTATTAAAAAGTTTGAACCTGTTTCATTGACTCAGTTCAAAACTTTGATTCAGTGATTCCTCTGCATCATCATCACTCAGAAATGCTAGATGTCTGTGCATGCATCAAAATGTGTTGGTAAATACTTTGATTTATTTATTTTTACTATATTTTTGCATATGAATAAAAAATATTAAATAATGTTTCCTTGTATTAGTTTAACCTCTCAATCCGCAGTGGTGCATTAAAGGATTAATGAAATGATAAATTATTAATTTAATGCTTCATTTAGCATTTAATTAAATGCTAAAGGACCGGCCACTTAAACATCAGCATAATAAATGCAGTTACTCATCTTTCATCTCCTATCGTGCAGATCCGATCGGACGAATCCAATAAACACCAGCATGTAAGTGTAAGGGTCCACTCTGAAAAATAGAGGGGGGCAAACAAAAAAATCCTCCTTCATTTACTTGAGCGTATTTGAGTTATATTAGTAATTAATCACGTCCATTTTCAATGCAATAGCGAGTATTCTGAGGATCTCCCCTGCAGTTTAGAGTCTTCAGCTCCAGTTAAACCCTCCCAGGTCTCTCTCCTTCAATCACAGGCCTTCTGATGACTCATTATATACAGGAAGCGCATTACAGGCTCCGTGAGGTGTCAGTCAAAGCGGCTATGGTTTTGGTTGGATAAAGGCAGGCAATGCCTAGCCAATGCCTTGCCAACAAAGGTTTGATTGATGGACGTTGTAACCAATCAAAAGGCATCATCTTGCGAGAGCACACCGCAGTGGAGACTGGCACTTCTTATCAACTAAATTAGTTTTTTACACTTTGTAAATTCTGTAATAGTTGCTTTAGTTTTTCAGTAACTGTATATATCCATTATAATTAGCAGTTTATTGCAGATTTATTTGAATGAAACGCTACTCTTTACAATTACAAATCTTCTGAAATAAAGGGCCTTTTTGAAAGGACGCCTAGAGGTTTTTTTTTTGACATAAAAGCTTACAGAAGCTACATTTGTAAGAGTATCATCCTCAAATTTGAATCACAACATGATCAGAAATGCAGTTTTATATTTAGGTTATTTTCAGGCCTTTAACATTAAAGTATCATACATTTTTCCCTGAGTGAATTTCAATACAACTTTTCAGGGTAGAGGAGGCGTGCAAGATGGCGCCCTGATCACATGTACGTTTGTGAGCTCAGCAATCCCAAACTGTTTTATAATAGTTACAACGAAACTTTTTTTTTGTTGAGAATTTCCATTTATTAATGTCTTGAATTTTTGGAACAACGATAATGGGAGGATCTGAAAAGAGGAAAGGTGTGAAGAAGTCAGGGAAAACAGTGTCGGATATACTGCTGGATCTGCTGGCACAGGTGACGATAAACAAGCAGTCGAACGACATAACAGTACTCCTGCAACCGGGGTATTGAAGGACAGTTTGCTAGCCTAGAAATCTAGACGCACCCTAGCGTAGGGTTGCCACCCGTCCCGTAAAATACGGAATCGTCCCGTATTTACAAGCAAAATGACGCGTTCCGTATCAAACCAATACGGGACGCGATTTGTCCCGTATTTTACACAGGTCCACACATAGTTCAATAAACACATACGGAGTTTGCAGTGTGGAGAATACTGATAGCAAATATAAAGAATCAATTTCACAATAAGTAGTACAGGAGCTCATTTGTGCGTGATTGCGGGCTTTGTTGCTATAGCGGCGGAGTCTCGAGAACATGCGCTGTGCCAGAGTGTGCCTGTAAACTTGCGCGGTTTTTTAAAAACATGTCGAGCTTGCGTTGCGTCCACCGTTTGAAGAACGCAAGGGGATCTCCAGATATAGAACTGAATTAATATCAAAAAGGTATCAATGGGTCTGTCCAGTAACTCATGATGAACCTCAGGCCAACTGCACACTTTATGAGAAGCATTTCAGTGTCTCAGACTGTCTGACTGTGGTGACAGACCAGTCTATGTGACAGACACATCCGTGCTTCTAAAGGTAGGCCTATAGTTTTTTTTTATGGATAATATATTAATATAATATTCCAATACATTATCAGAGCTTGGCAGACAGAATTATTATTTTTTTAGACAGGTTAATTTATAGATTCTAGCCTAATAAATGTTATTATTAATTTATCATTTATTTAGGCTATATCATACATAATAAATAATC
The DNA here is from genome assembly GCF_949357685.1 of Gobio gobio. NCBI lineage: Eukaryota > Metazoa > Chordata > Actinopteri > Cypriniformes > Gobionidae > Gobio > Gobio gobio. The sequence goes on along the minus strand of NW_027645708.1, from coordinate 28,436 downwards.
CTGTCATTTAAAGTTTATGACATTTAAAAAATATTTAGATAAAAATGGGACAAATAATTACACGATAATATAGTCATAATTTAAGTAAATTATTCAAAGAAAATAAACATTTTTAAAATTCAAAAAAGTGATTAGGCCTGGTTCAGAATGACTTCTTAAAGGGACAGTTCACCCAAAAATGAAAATTCTGTCATCATTTATTCACCCTCAAGTTGTTCCAAACATGTATACATTTCTTTGTTATGTTGAACACGTAGGAAGATTACTGTGGAAGTCAATGGTGCCCCCAAAGCAGCCTGGTACAAACTTTCTTCAAAATATCTTCTTTTGTGTAGGCCTACAGGAGAACAAAGAAACTCATACAGGTTTGGAACATCATGAGGCGTCATAAGTGCACCAAATAGGCTAAGAGTTCTTTAGAATTAAATAAAATAATCAAATGTAAAATAATATAGCATGTGTTCTGTTGCAAATTCACGTACTTGATCTTATGTTTTCTTATGGTTTATTATTGAGCTGTCAAGTTGTTAATGTTGAAATAATCATTTCATGACGTATTCTTTATTTCTGCCCTTTATGCAATTGTTTTTTAGGGGATTTTTTTTTTCGGGGGTGGATATTTGCTGTCAAAGTGAGGCCAAAGTGAATGGGAGTCAATGGGATGCTAACAGCAGGTGATGGCTTGGTTAGCAATGGCTGCCCCTATGGAAGGTACACTTTCCGGGGGCTGGATTACCCCGTTGGGAAAAACCAAACTCTGGTCAGGCCAATCACAGCGTGTGTAGAGTCGGTGGGCGGGCTTTACATAATGACGGTACGAGTTGCGGAGGTTCTGCGTGCCACTCGTAAACACAGAAGCTGGCGAACAGCGGTCTTTTGAATCGGCTTTGACTCTGGAAGACTTGGAGTTAAGCTTGGAGTTAAGCCGTAGTCAACGCTTCTCGTTTACTTTGAATGGGTGACGTCATGCGTTGCCGAACTGAATTGTGGGTTCCGTTGCGTCGCTTCACTCGCGTTGCAAGCATAGGTTGCAAGCGGCAAAAGTTGAAGATTTCTCAACTTTTCAAGCGCCAACGCAGGCGTCATCCAATCAGATCACCCTATGCAAATATCCTAGAGCAGACGCTAGCCAATAGCGTTCGTTTAAAACACTGGTGAATGAAGAGTGAAGAACGATCTAAAATGGAGGAAAAGCTAATAATTGCGGTGGGTAATCACCCGGTCCTTTACGACCAACAAGGCCGGACTTACCATTGGGCTTGACTGGGCTGAAGCCCATGGGCCCCGCCCAATAGGGGGCCCCGCCCTTTTACGTTGATTTTTTTCAATAATATGTCAGTCATTTAATTTTTAATTTAAAGTTTGTTGATTGGAAAACGTGCGTGCTTATTGGGCGCGAAAAGGTCCGAAATCCGTTCAAAATAAGGATGCTAATGTCAAGGCTTCTGAACGCCACTACAAACATCAGAAGAGACTCGATTGATGTCAGAAGTTCGCTTCGTTTGGATGATGTGAACACGGTCTTCCGAACTCGGGTGCGCACCCGCGAACCGTACCAGAGTCCCCTTAAAAAGGGTGGTCTGGGGTACGGTTCATGTGAACTCCGGTACGGTTCGCTGCTGATGTGAACGCAATCGTACTAAATCGCGGAAGTGAACCGATATTAATTACATATGATTTGATAAAAATGTGTGTTTGTGTGTGTTTCACTCATTTCCGCAATCGCAATCGAACTCGGGTTCGTTCCAGGCAATCGAACCAAGTGTGAAAGCACCCTAAAACTCATTTGAATGGTGAGTACTTGCCCAGAGAATGGTTGCTCTACCCACCATCCATCGGTTGTGTATTTTGTTTTGCTTGCCGCCTTTTTGGCAAAGTTTGCCGGTCAATCCCTTTTTGAGTCTGGCTATATGTGATGTAGTAGACATACTGTAGGTCAAAGTCAGCCTAACACTTCCTATATGTGTATGGAGATGTATATAATCTATACAATATGTCAGCACTTACCAAGAACAGTTTTTTTTTTTTTAAGATTTATACACTCATAGATTTAGCTATTTATATGTAATACAAATGATTTGTTTTTCAATATGGTTTCCAGGTAAATAAGTGTTTTATTCTCATTCTGACCAAGACATTTGTGCATTGCAATAAACACATGATCACTTTGAACTTTTTTAATCATTATTTATTTATTTATTGGAAAACTTTTTCAAGCTTCAATCAGTGGTCATATAAATACATTTTCACGTTTTGTATTTTTTCTTTTTTTTTTACATGTAACACTGTATACTGTACCAGTCACCTTTTGAAATTAGCTTTGCACTTCAAATAACGATTGGATCGATTATATTGTTACGCCACCAGATGGCGACAAATTACTTTTAAAAAACATTTGTCATTGAATCGTTCATTCAGGAGATTGGTTCAAAGATGCTGATTCATCTATGAAACGATTGTATTTGATTGAGGAATTTAATCATTTCATTCAAACCCAAGTTTTTTTTAAATAAATAATTCAGATTAATTAAAATTTTTTATAGACTTCAGCAATTAACATAAATTATGTTATTTTGTTTAGTTGTTTGTTCAGAATCGTGATCTCTATTTTTATTCTCAGTTTATCCAGAATTGTGTTGCTCTAATACATAGCTTATGTATCATTTTGTTCTATTTAAAGTAATGTATAGAAGGTAGGGCCCGAAAGTGACTCAAGCCCAGGGGCCCCCACCACCCTAAGTCCTGCCCTGACGACCAATCATTGTTTACATACTGGGACACAAACCGGAGAGACCAGGCCTGGAAGGAGGTGGCAGAGACGGTTGGAGAATCGGGTATGTATCATGCTTGTATTCTGTCCGTGTACTCTGTTTATCATTGAATGACAGGCAGCATATCATATCATGTGTGGATCAAATAGGCGCTATCGCCCAGCCAAATGAGGAATAAAATATTAAAGTGATCAGTTTTCATACACAAAATAATGAATTACATTTGAGTGGAAGGTGGATTTGACCGTTTATCTGTCAGTTGGCTGGTAGATGGTAAACGCTTAAAAAAATGTATTTATTATGAACCTTGCATAATTGAAATCTATACCAGAACCTGTTTTATTTGGCATGTTTAATTCAGTTCTTATTTTAATAACTAAACAAGTTTAAACACTTGAGCAACACTTGTTGTATTTGAATGAATTGTTTAATTTATTTACATTTTTGCATGTCAGAGGATACATGTAGGACCCGATGGAAGTCACTGGGGGACAGATTTAGGAAGGAGAAGAAAAAAGAAAGGGAAATGACAAGGAGTGGGGCAGGGTCGCCTGGGACCCAACCCTGGCGTTTCATGGCGGTGTTGGGATTTCTCACACCATTCCTTCATGACCGTGAGACGTCCAGCAACATCCCCAGACGACCTCTGCCCCCTTCACATCAGTCCATCAGTCCAGAGCCAGAGGAGGACAGCCAGGTCAGAGAAGACAGCCAGGCCATCACCCAGCAAGCCCCTTCAAGCAGAGGAGATGAGGCAGGCAGTGACACAGGCAGGCAGAACCTAACAAAGCTCTCAAATACATTATTATTTCAGTACTATCAAGGAGGGTTAAGTCATTTAGAAAATCAATGTCAATCTGTGTAGAGCTGAACCATATGCTGCAAAGTTTAGGCCACACAACCGTTGACACCTAATGCGTAATAACGTTATATAATAAATTATTTCAAAGAATGATTTGACATTAAAATCATGCCATGTTCATTGATTATCAATTGTTGCTGTAACTATGCAGGCAGACAGACAGAGCAGGAGGAAACTGTCGAGATCAATGACAAGGGTAGGAAGAGAAAAAAAAAGGGAAATGTCTTCTTTTGAGAGAGGACTGTTGGCAGCAATTGAGCCCCTGACGCAGATGACCACGCTGCCACATCCACCACCACCGCCGCCGCCTCCAACACCAGCAGCAGATGAAGACGAGGTTTTCTTTCAGAGCCTCTTGCCGTCCCTTCGTAGGCTTTCTGTGCTGAGGAGGGCCAGGCTTCTGCACACACACACACACATACATATTACATACATACAGCACTAAAATAAACATATTAAAATAATCGTATGGCTGTATTGTTTTCTCATGTTCATATAGAATAATACAGTAAGTATTTTAAATTTGTCGTATCATACAGCGCTGTCGACGCAATACAATCACTTAAAGGGATAGTTCTCCCAAAAATGTAAATTCTGTCATCATTTACTCACCCTCAAGTTGTTCCAAACCTGTATGAGTTTCTTTGTTCTGTGAAGGCCTTTGTATTTTCTCTCCAGTGAAAATCTGCTCAAATCATGAATGTATTAGTTGAAAGCAGGGCTGAAAGGGCAAAGGCTATGTACATTATGACATGGTGATGAAAATATAAAACCAACATGTTAATTTAATGTAAAAAATAATTGTTATGACACTTGGAATCTGCACTTTTACGAAAAATATAGGTAGCTCTTAAAAGAGCTTTTGGGTTTTGTGGCTCTGAAAAGAGCCTTTGGCGTATTCTATGAATTCGGCTGCCATGGCACTGCACCCTCCTGGTTGAAGTAGTAGGCACAGTACGTCTCTCGGAGTTGGATAGCTCTACGGGTGGCATTGTTGGAGCCCATCCTTGGTGCATCTCGCAGGGCCTCAGGAGCTGAAGATGGCTCAATGGTGTGTTCAGCTCTGTGTGCGCATCTTCTCCCCCTTTCCAGCAGGGGCGGACTGGCCATCTGGCGTACCGGGCGTTTTCCCGGTGGGCCGCTGGACAATGTGGGCCTGCCCATTGCTACGTAAATATATGAAGAATAAATTATAGTAAAACTACGTAGCCTATATCCTTCCGTCAGCCCAGACGAATGGCCCGCGCAGCCCTCTTGAGGCAAAACTCCATGCAAAACTCTAATCTATAGCCTGCTCAGTCCCAGTGTCTCAGTGGTGTAAAAGCGCTCGTCAATGTCAAAATGTTTGCGATATCCAATCAAATTCAACGAGGCGGCATTTACTGTGCACAGCAGCCGAGCAGCGCGGGCGACACTTGAATGCGAGCCGAGGTAAGAGCTGAATACGAGTCAATGGGCAGCAATATTTCCCGACTGTTAACGATTTTAAAAATGTTAAACGACGGACATTAATTTCCAGGGATGTAAACTACTGTTGAGCTTTCAGAATGAATCAGATTATAATGCCTTTTACGTTATTCGTCGTCAAAGAATGCACAAAGAAACATTAGCGTAGGTGTCGCAGTTTTCAGCATATCAGAGGGAATGTTTGTCTTTCTGTTTCCAGGCTTTCTTCAGTAATTTCACAATCATTTTCAAATGATTCATAATACTCAAAATATCTTTCTCATATATCATGCTAAAACTGGCAACTTTCATATTCAAGTGGCCAATGGAAAGTGACATATGTCACTTATTATATAAAATAAATATATAATTTGCTAGTTACATGCATTATTTTACACACTGGTAATCAAAAGTTTGAAATAATTAAGACTTCTTAAATTGTTTTTGAAAGAAGAAGGCTGAATTTATTTGATCAAAAATACAGTAAAACCACAAATATTAAGAAATATTGATACAATTTCCAATAGGCCTAGTTGTTTTCTATGAGAATGTATTGTAAAATGTAATTTATTTCTGTAAAAGCTGACTTTTCAGCATCATTACTTCAGTAAGTGTCACATGATCCTTCAGAAATCATTTTAATATGCTGTATTTTTCATATCATTTTTAAACTCTTTTCCACTATTTGAGCTCAATTCCATAAAATTACAGATGTCTAGATACTATAGCCACTAGAAAGGCACCCTAAAACAGTCCACATTCTGCACTACATCCTAAGTCTTCTAGACCAGAGTCCTGCACGGGTGACGGGTGACCCGCGAATATTGCTGAAACGGGTGAAAAACATCCTACTGTGTCGGATACGGGTGCGGGTCGGACAAGGGAGAACACGGGTCTAAACACGGGTTTTAAACAGTCACGTGCAAACGAATATAGGCCTATATATAAAAATATATGCATGTATATTGTAGATGTGTTCCTAAAAATATGCATATACAAAAATATGCCTTGCCTGTATTTCAAGTTGATTTTCAAATCCATATCAGTTTATTTGTTCTCCTCCCAGGAGAATCACAACCGCGCGCGCGCTCTGCCTGCACTCGTCGAGATGGATCATGAGGAGTTGAAGAAAAGATAGCCGCAAATGTGGAAGTTCATCGCTGAGGAAGCACGCAGCTAACTGTGGTAACAAAACCAAGCACACGCAGTTCAATCGAACAGTATTTTTGTTATGGTTCCTGAGTTTAGTCTCTTAATAACACTGTCTTAGTAGCCTACATTAAGCCACTTTTGTACTTTTGTACATAGTATACGTTATTAGTATTATGTTTACTGAGTTTGGTCTCTTAGTAACAGTGTCTTACCTACATTAAGCCACGTTAAGCGTTTTAGAATGTCCCGAAGTTGTCCTTAAGTTAATGGTCGTGTAATAACTTATGTATGCTGGCAATAAACATTTTTGTAAGTGTGTCTGTAGTAAACGTTGTTTGTACGGGAAGAAGGAGGCGGGAACCGGCGGACAATCAAAACATTTAATCAAAATAAAATGGCGGCGACAGCCCCTCACGGTCGACTGCCGCCTACATACAAACAAACACAAAATGAAAATAAAAAGCTGCAGCCCCTCACGGACGACTGCAGCGAACACAAAATAAAACATAACACAAAATCCAGGCCTGGTCCTCTCTCGTCCCTCACTGTCGTCGCTCCTCCTTTATAGTCCCTCACTCCTCCGCGAGGGCCGAGATCGCTGGGATGTGATGTAAACTACTGTTGAGCTTTCAGAATGAATCAGATTATAATGCCTTTTACGTTATTCGTCGTCAAAGAATGCACAAAGAAACATTAGCGTAGGTGTCGCAGTTTTCAGCATATCAGAGGGAATGTTTGTCTTTCTGTTTCCAGGCTTTCTTCAGTAATTTCACAATCATTTTCAAATGATTCATAATACTCAAAATATCTTTCTCATATATCATGCTAAAACTGGCAACTTTCATATTCAAGTGGCCAATGGAAAGTGACATATGTCACTTATTATATAAAATAAATATATAATTTGCTAGTTACATGAATTATTTTACACACTGGTAATCAAAAGTTTGAAATAATTAAGACTTCTTAAATTGTTTTTGAAAGAAGAAGGCTGAATTTATTTGATCAAAAATACAGTAAAACCACAAATATTAAGAAATATTGATACAATTTCCAATAGGCCTAGTTGTTTTCTATGAGAATGTATTGTAAAATGTAATTTATTTCTGTAAAAGCTGACTTTTCAAAGTCAGCAGATCGCTGCGGCGCGCAGCTGGCGCTCATCCTCCCTGATGTGCGCCGCCTCGTCCCGCCCTCACGGTCCCTCGGCCTCGCTGCTCGCCACATACCCCCAACGCGATCACGGCGGCCGCGGGACCTGGGGGTAAGAACAGCGAGGTGAGAGAACGGAGCGGGGAGCATGAGGAGCGACAGAGACGAGAGAGTGGAGAGAGGAGAGAAAAAAAAAAAAAAAAAAATTCTGGTCCGGTTCCCAGACACACTGCCGCTCGGTCCTCAGCCAGCCGAGAGGCTCTTCCTCGCGGTGCCATGCGGTGGTACTGGACGGCCGGTGGACGGCTCGACACTCCTCCGCCCCCTGGCGGCCGGCGGTGGCTCCTCCTTCTGAGGGCGGCCGGAAGCGAGTCCCCGTCCCGCGCTCCCTGCTCCTCCCCAACCTGGCGGACGGCAGCGCTCCGGCTCCTCCCCAATATGGCGGGCGGCAGCAGGCTTCGGCTCCGGGCAAGCGCTGGGGACTCCTTCGCCCCCTCGCGGACGGCAGCCACCCCACCTCGACCCAGGGGCACGGCAGCGAGCTCTCCGTCCCACCGACCTTCATCCGCTCCAGCACCACCGCTTCGGGCAGCCGCTCGCGGACTTCTCTCCTCCGCGCTGCCCGAACTCCGCGGCACCGCGATCCCCCTCAGCTGCGAGGGCTCTTCGACAGCGTGTCCCTCCTTCCTCCCGGGTTTCGGCACCACTGTAGTAAACGTTGTTTGTACGGGAAGAAGGAGGCGGGAACCGGCGGACAATCAAAACATTTAATCAAAATAAAATGGCGGCGACAGCCCCTCACGGTCGACTGCCGCCTACATACAAACAAACACAAAATGAAAATAAAAAGCTGCAGCCCCTCACGGACGACTGCAGCGAACACAAAATAAAACATAACACAAAATCCAGGCCTGGTCCTCTCTCGTCCCTCACTGTCGTCGCTCCTCCTTTATAGTCCCTCACTCCTCCGCGAGGGCCGAGATCGCTGCGGCGCGCAGCTGGCGCTCATCCTCCCTGATGAGCGCCGCCTCGTCCCGCCCTCACGGTCCCTCGGCCTCGCTGCTCGCCACAGTGTCTATAATGTAATATGCTAAACTGACTTTATTGCGTGTGCGGGTCGAGCGTCGGTTCTATTTTAAGCGGGTCGGGTCGGGTGCGGATTTTAATTAGTGCTGTTGTCGGAGAAGGGGTCGGATGCGGTTTTAAGCACTGCGGGTACGGGCGGGTGCGGGTTTACAAAATCGGAGCTGTGCAGGACTCTGTTCTAGACAATAGCATTTTATATGGTCTGATTTTATGGTAGGTATTGAACTTAATGATATTAAACTACAGTGTATGGAAAAGAGAAATCAAAATTTGTATACAAAAAAAAATAAATACAATTTGCCATGTGCACCAGGAAAGACAAATTATAACCTGAAGAAGTATGCCTGTCTTTCAGTATGATAAGCATTTCAATAAAACAATTCATATAATTCATATTTTTGAATAAATAGCTTCTGTGTTTAAAATTGCCCTGTGTATAATGAGCTGGTGGGTTTATGGTGAGGTGTGTTGCACACCGGGTGTGATGGGCCGCTTTGTGCCAGAAAGTCCAGGGCCACTTTTTTGCCCCAGTCCACCCCTGCTTTCCAGTGTCTTCATGCGCAGGAAGTTGTGCAACACACATGTGGCCTTCACACACACCTCTGCAACCTCTGGACTGGTTGCAATGACACGGGCGGTACATCCGCCACCGAGCTGAGAGGATGCCAAAGGCGCACTCAACTACCAACCTAGCCCGGCTGAGGCGGTAATTGAACACCCTTTTCTCTGGTGGGATGTGATGTCCAGGGTATGGCCGCAAGAGGTTGGTCATCAGTGGGAAGCCCTCATCCCCGGCAGATTGACCATTATTTGGCTTGACACCGGAGTGGTCTGGATCAGGTGATGATGGACCAGGATCGGCTTGGGTTCCTGTCAGGTCGGGGTTGGACTTCTGGTCAAGTCTCGAGCTCAAGCCCTCCACCAAGGACAGCAAGTGTTATCTCCTATCCAATACAAAGATTATATGAACATGTGAACTCATGAATGTTTTTTTTTTTTTTAGCTGATTTACAACAGAACTGAATTCTTGCAATTGCATCACTAATTGTGTTATTTTCCTGTTTATTACTGTGAAGCTGCTGTGAAACAATCTGTATTGTATAAAGCGCCGTATAAATGAAGCTGACTTGACTTGACTATAACAAGAACATGAACACAAATTTGAAAACCTCACTACAAATAATCCAGAATTGAAGATAAATGATATTAATCCTACTCTGTCTGTTACACTACCTCACACCTGAAATCACTGATCGAGTGAATCTCCTGAACTTCTCCTGAACTTCTCCAGATCATTTCTAATCCATTCATGTTGTAACACCTGCTCTAACGTCGGCCGTTTCGTTGGATCCCGGGCTAGGCACTGGCTAATCAGATCACTGCATTCTGTACACATTTTATTAAGGAGAGAGCTGGTTAGTCATGATGACCATGTGACACGAATGTTGGCAATTATGAAAACAGCATCTGGTGAACTATAAACTGAATGCATTTCAACTTGAAACATCTTACATACTTCACCTTTACCTGTTTCTAAACAGAGCCTTTGCTTTATGTGTGTGTGTTTATCGATATTCTTCACTCACCTTTGGATAAGTTGGAGTTCTGAAATGTAACTTTGGCCTGTGTGATTTCCGTTCTATTGCCAAAGGGAGAACGTCCGTTAACCATCAGGTACAACAACACCCCTAGAGCCCAGACATTTGCTGGGACGGCGTGGAATCGAGATTCTGTGAAGACTTCAGGTGGGCAGTAAGAAGGTAATCCTGTGAGCAAGACATTTTTGCACATTGTTGAGCAATTTCTTCAAAGCATCAAATAATCAGAAAGTCACTACATCCAGGTTTCCACACTCCAAAAATACTCACCACGGTATATTTTTGTCTCGTAGCCATCACCACTAAGTAGCTGACCGCAGCCAAAGTCGATCAGCTTGAGCTCTAACGTGTTTGTCTTCACCAGGAAATTCTCTGCATGAACGTCATTATGAAAAACGCCATGCTCGATGCAGTGCTGTACCGCCAGCGCAGCCTGTCGCAGGACGACCCGTGCTGTTGTTTCATCCAGTTGACACGAATGACGAATGATGAAGTCCAGCAAGCTCTCGCAGGGGTCAGGGAACTCCATTATGAGAACGAATGTCCGAGGATGTTCAAACCAGTCGTACAGTCGGACGACGTAGGGGCTTATGGGTTCATGCCTCATCATTAGCAGCAGCGCCACTTCTGTAACGAGAGGTTCGGGATGCCCGGGCTAGAGAAAAGTAGTAGACAGAAGGTTAGCTGGGTAAAAATCTGAAGAAAACCTATCATTTTTAAATGTACTTTTCTTTGATCTTTACAGACACGATCATCAGAGCCTTTCCAGGTTTATTGATCTATTACATTTACACCTAATGCTTCCTACAGGTGTATTGACTACAGTAATCAGCACTTAAACAACAAACAGCACTTAAACAACAAATACAACTTTTGACCAACTTACAATATCAAGATAACGATCATTGTCAATCTTGTGCATCTGCTTGATGGCAACCTGCAAAAAAAAAAACAGCGTTCAATAACGGTATTCAAGCGCCTGACTTTGCACATAACATTTACGATTTGAGCATCTAAGTATTAACCCATCTGTATTAAGAATGTTTTGATGCATGCAAGAGCAAAAATGTTTGTACAATTCAGCAAGATTGCTTTACCTTTTTGCCATCAAACTTCCGTGTTCCCTTGAACACTCTCCCAAAAGTTCCGGATCCAATCATCTCTCCCACGTTATAGAGAGTCTCAAAGGAGTCTGAAAAACAAAATATGAGAAATGTATGAGCTTGCAAACAAGACGATAATAATACTGTTTAAAACAATGTTGGAGAAATAATGTCTTTAATAATTTTAATAATAAATAATACTTTTACTTTAAAAAAAGGTTCCCAGTAAAATGAAATCCAATGTGACTGTACACTGCCCAGCCTTATTTCAGTCTCACCTGTTGAGCTCGTGTTCACCGGTGAAGCCTCCATAAGGCCATTTGAAGTCTCCGTTGGCTCGACGGGAACTTGACCTGGCAGCGGATGGCACATCCACTCTTCGTCGCTCCAACTGCCCTGTTCGTTTCGGCTATCCGATCTATCGCCACTCCACCTCCAATCGACGATGTACGAGCCTCTGCTGCTAAGGCTCAACGACTCTCTGCAGAACCGCCTCACTGTATTGTCCTCAGAGAGGGACAAATATGATGTGGACATGATGCCTGCTGAAGACATTTTTAATAATATTAATAATCAATGTCAATGGTGAAATTGTTACTTTATGTTTTATTTTTTTCAACTTTCTATTTTCAATGACACATTATTTTGTTAACTGAGCCATAACTTGTGTAATAAAAGCCTATTCTGACCTCTGCGAAAGCCTTTAGATGGAGTGGACGGACGTCCATGATCATCTGGGCTCTGCCGGCTGCCGCTCTGCCACTCTCTCTTCCTGTCAGTCCGACCTGTTGGCACAGAAACAGAAAACTCAGAAGACAGAAGCGCTAAATGTGTAGGAAGCTCCTGGATCTGTGATTGCTAGATCCTTTGTTTTATATTAAAAATATCAGTGCAAACAAGACGATAATAATTCTGTTTAAAACAATGTTGGAGAAATAATGTCTGCAGATTGACCATTATTTGGCTTGACGCCGGAGTGATCTGGATCAGGTGATGATGGACCAGGATCGGGCTCTGGCTCCAGATCCGCTGGAGGAACAAAAGACTCCACAACATCCACATCACTGAGACAACAGCAGAGGAGCGAGCGCCTCACAGCCTTACACACGTTCCTGAGGAAAGAACGAACTCGTTTCCTCTTCTTACATTCTGTGGGTTTTTCTGAAATGAAGAAAACAAAACTGAATGATTAGAAACATCTCTGACGTCCAATTAGGCAGTGATAAAATGACATAACTTACGTTTTACTTAAAAAAAAGGTCACCAGTAAAATGAAATTCAATGTGACTGTACACTGCCCAGCCTTATTTCAGTCTCACCTGTTGAGCTCGTGATGTACGAGCCTCGGCTGCTAAGGCTCAACGACTCTCTGCAGAACCGCCTCACTATATTGTCCTCAGAGAGGGACAAATATGATGTGGACATGGTGCCTGGTCAAGACATTTTTAATAATATTAATAATCAATGTCAGTGGTCACATGAAATTGTTATTTTCAATGACACATTATTTGTTAAAGGGTTATTAGTTCACCCAAACGCCGGCGCTACGTCATATTCTCGCGCATGCGTCGTGGAGGCCTACACGGAAGACAAGAAGAGGTTGAATAAAGGCGTTATTTTGATTTTTTTTTTGGCACAAAAACTATTGACGTCGCCTCGTAAAATTATTGTAGAGCCACTGTGGTGAGATGGACTTTGTAACGACATTTTAAGTGCCTTTTATGGGTCTTGTGAGTGTAAATGTACCAGGGTTTTTCCTACATTGAAAATTTTTTGGCGGCCGCCAAAACAAATTTTTGTCCCGCCAAAGCTTTATTTGATGAGCTATTGTGATTTATGAATGATGTAGAATAGATGCTGCGCTTGTAACTGAGTGACAGAGAGACGATCAGAGCTCCTCCCTCGCTCGCACTCTCTCTGTCTTCAAAATAAGCATTCTTAGCTTTCTAATATTTCACATATTACGTTAATAAAAATCAAAAGGTCGGAAGACCGAATCCATGTTGCACGTGGCGCTATCAGACGATGTTTTCCTTTCATTGCCGCTGGGTGTGAAATGCGCTCAAAAAACATTGACTGATTCTCTGACCAGCTGACATAAAGCATACTTTCAATAAACGGGAAACAAATCGTGTCCAGTTATGAAGTGTTTTCTGTGTGTTGACAAATCTTTCGCGATGTTCTAACAGACGGGATTCGCACACAACGCGTCTGCTAATGTCCGATTCGCAACCTAATGAACCGAATCATTTTAACGACTGGTTAGAACAACTGATCTGTCCAACACTGAACTAACGAATCAGTTTAAATTTACTCAGAACACCTGAAATGAGAACACAAGTGTGCTTACACAATTTAGCAAGAGTGGGTGTAAGAGTTAGTTTTAATTATCCAGTCTTTCAGCTTATTTATGTTCATAATGTGTAGTAAAATAAATAGCCTATAAATCACTTAGTTTAGACTGTGAGGTGAACCCAGAACAAAGTTGTTGTTAGCTAGCTGATAATTTTATGAAATTGTATATGGCAGAAAATTAGGCTATTTGTTCATTTTTTAAAAACTACTTTTTAATATTGATATGATTATATACCAAAACAATTATCAGTAAATAGTGTAAAAATGAGGAACAAAAACAAACATCAAGGTATCCCACATGAAGAAATACTATAGTATATTATAGTAAAATTACTATAGTGTTTTTGAGCCATACTATAGTAAAGATACTACAGTAAATTGTAGTATATTGTATTATATTATAGTATTTACTACACTTTGTTTATTTACTGTAGTATATTTACTATAGTACAGTTCAAAAACACTATAGTATTTACTAGAGTAATTTTACTATAATATACTATAGTATTTTTTCATGTGGGATCAAAATAAGATAAGCAAAAGTTACAAACTTTCTTTGAATTTATTTAAAATGTATTGTCAGTATTGCGCTTGCAGATCATGTGGGTAGGGGACTTTTTTTACTGTGCGTGCGTGTGTCATGTCTGTCAGCCACCACCGAAGACCATTTTTGACCCAGGAAAAACCCTGTGTACTGAATGCCAATGGAGGCCTATCTGAGGCCTTCTCAGCCATCAGCTTTCAACAAAAAATATCTTCATTTGTGTTCCGAAGATGAAGGTCTTAAGGGTGTCGAACGACATGAGGGTGAGTAATTAATGACATCATTTTCATTTTTGGGTGAACTAACCCTTTAACTGAGCCATAACTTGTGTAATAAAAGCCTATTCTGACCTCTGCGAAAGCCTTTAGATGGAGTGGACGGACGTCCATGATCATCTGGGCTCTGCCGGCTGCCGCTCTGCCACGCTCTCTTCCTGTCAGTCTGACCTGTGGGCACAGAAACAGAAAACTCAGAAGACAGAAGCGCTAAATGTGTAGGAAGCTCCTGGATCTGTGATCTGGGTCTGGTCTGGCAGCGTATCCTGGGGGCCAGTTGCATAAACTAAGCCATTACGTTAAGACAGTGTCTTAAGATCTAGTATGAGCCACTAGCAGTTAGGCAAGTCTATGTTTTTATGTAACTGATTTAAAAAAATGTATGAACAGTCTTAAAGAAAAAAAATGTATGTCTAACTTGTAAGACTAGTCTTAACGGTTTATGCAACCGGCCCAGGCCTGATCACGGTCATCAGAACACTGTCTGTCTCCAAACCTCCTGACCAGCCGTCTGAGAGAAAGCAGCTCTCCTGGATATGGAGCGGCCCGAGGCTGAAATATTTCAGTAACATAACATAACTAACGTTAAAGCACTCACCTTCTCTTTCACCCATCATCTTCGCCATCGACATCCTCCTGCAATCTGGAACAAAAACAATACAAAACACAAAACAAAACAAAACAACACACAATACAATACAATAAACTCTCCTCAAAAATACTCCTCCAAAAAAAAAGAAAACAAAAACAAAGAATTAATCAAACTCGACACTCCTAAAATAAGAAAAGAACAATAAGATAAAAGTATCTACAACTCAAAAATGTAACTCTGTAAAGGATATCTCCTGCGATGTTCTTCCAGAATAAAAGTCTCGTCTCCTCCAAACAGCTTCAAAATTTCAAGGTCAGCACAGAAAATATTCTGCAAAAGTTTGTGAAATCGCCTCAGTCGTCTCTCTCAACAACAGATCAACAACACAATCGGTGCGTGTCTGAGTCTGCGTCAGAATTCATAACAGGCGTCGCCATAGCAACTAAAACGTGAATCATTCATATGAGCGGAGCCGTGAGCACGCATCGATCTGAACACATTTATTGAATAGTTACAAACTTCATTTGGACGTTTTCTTTATTAAAAAGTTTGAACCTGTTTCATTGACTCAGTTCAAAACTTTGATTCAGTGATTCCTCTGCATCATCATCACTCAGAAATGCTAGATGTCTGTGCATGCATCAAAATGTGTTGGTAAATACTTTGATTTATTTATTTTTACTATATTTTTGCATATGAATAAAAAATATTAAATAATGTTTCCTTGTATTAGTTTAACCTCTCAATCCGCAGTGGTGCATTAAAGGATTAATGAAATGATAAATTATTAATTTAATGCTTCATTTAGCATTTAATTAAATGCTAAAGGACCGGCCACTTAAACATCAGCATAATAAATGCAGTTACTCATCTTTCATCTCCTATCGTGCAGATCCGATCGGACGAATCCAATAAACACCAGCATGTAAGTGTAAGGGTCCACTCTGAAAAATAGAGGGGGGCGAACAAAAAAATCCTCCTTCATTTACTTGAGCGTATTTGAGTTATATTAGTAATTAATCACGTCCATTTTCAATGCAATAGCGAGTATTCTGAGGATCTCCCCTGCAGTTTAGAGTCTTCAGCTCCAGTTAAACCCTCCCAGGTCTCTCTCCTTCAATCACAGGCCTTCTGATGACTCATTATATACAGGAAGCGCATTACAGGCTCCGTGAGGTGTCAGTCAAAGCGGCTATGGTTTTGGTTGGATAAAGGCAGGCAATGCCTAGCCAATGCCTTGCCAACAAAGGTTTGATTGATGGACGTTGTAACCAATCAAAAGGCATCATCTTGCGAGAGCACACCGCAGTGGAGACTGGCACTTCTTATCAACTAAATTAGTTTTTTACACTTTGTAAATTCTGTAATAGTTGCTTTAGTTTTTCAGTAACTGTATATATCCATTATAATTAGCAGTTTATTGCAGATTTATTTGAATGAAACGCTACTCTTTACAATTACAAATCTTCTGAAATAAAGGGCCTTTTTGAAAGGACGCCTAGAGGTTTTTTTTTTTTTTTTGGACATAAAAGCTTACAGAAGCTACATTTGTAAGAGTATCATCCTCAAATTTGAATCACAACATGATCAGAAATGCAGTTTTATATTTAGGTTATTTTCAGGCCTTTAACATTAAAGTATCATACATTTTTCCCTGAGTGAATTTCAATACAACTTTTCAGGGTAGAGGAGGCGTGCAAGATGGCGCCCTGATCACATGTACGTTTGTGAGCTCAGCAATCCCAAACTGTTTTATAATAGTTACAACAAAACTTTTTTTTTGTTGAGAATTTCCAATTATTAATGTCTTGAATTTTTGGAACAACGATAATGGGAGGATCTGAAAAGAGGAAAGGTGTGAAGAAGTCAGGGAAAACAGTGTCGGATACTCCTGCTGGATCTGCTGGCACAGGTGACGATAAACAAGCAGTCGAACGACATAACAGTACTCCTGCAACCGGGGTATTGAAGGACAGTTTGCTAGCCTAGAAATCTAGACGCACCCTAGCGTAGGGTTGCCACCCGTCCCGTAAAATACGGAATCGTCCCGTATTTACAAGCAAAATGACGCGTTCCGTATCAAACCAATACGGGACGCGATTTGTCCCGTATTTTACACAGGTCCACACATAGTTCAATAAACACATACGGAGTTTGCAGTGTGGAGAATACTGATAGCAAATATAAAGAATCAATTTCACAATAAGTAGTACAGGAGCTCATTTGTGCGTGATTGCGGGCTTTGTTGCTATAGCGGCGGAGTCTCGAGAACATGCGCTGTGCCAGAGTGTGCCTGTAAACTTGCGCGGTTTTTTAAAAACATGTCGAGCTTGCGTTGCGTCCACCGTTTGAAGAACGCCAGAGGATCTCCAGATATAGAACTGAATTAATATCAAAAAGGTATCAATGGGTCTGTCCAGTAACTCATGATGAACCTCAGGCCAACTGCACACTTTATGAGAAGCATTTCAGTGTCTCAGACTGTCTGACTGTGGTGACAGACCAGTCTATGTGACAGACACATCCGTGCTTCTAAAGGTAGGCCTATAGTTTTTTTTAATGGATAATATATTAATATAATATTCCAATACATTATCAGAGCTTGGCAGACAGAATTATAATTTTTTTAGACAGGTTAATTTATAGATTCTAGCCTAATAAATGTTATTATTAATTTATCATTTATTTAGGCTATATCATACATAATAAATAATCCTGTCATTTAAAGTTTATGACATTTAAAAAATATTTAGATAAAAATGGGACAAATAATTACACGATAATATAGTCATAATTTAAGTAAATTATTCAAAGAAAATAAACATTTTTAAAATTCAAAAAAGTGATTAGGCCTGGTTCAGAATGACTTCTTAAAGGGACAGTTCACCCAAAAATGAAAATTCTGTCATCATTTATTCACCCTCAAGTTGTTCCAAACATGTATACATTTCTTTGTTATGTTGAACACGTAGGAAGATTACTGTGGAAGTCAATGGTGCCCCCAAAGCAGCCTGGTACAAACTTTCTTCAAAATATCTTCTTTTGTGTAGGCCTACAGCAGAACAAAGAAACTCATACAGGTTTGGAACATCATGAGGCGTCATAAGTGCACCAAATAGGCTAAGAGTTCTTTAGAATTAAATGAAATAATCAAATGTAAAATAATATAGCATGTGTTCTGTTGCAAATTCACGTACTTGATCTTATGTTTTCTTATGGTTTATTATTGAGCTGTCAAGTTGTTAATGTTGAAATAATCATTTCATGACGTATTCTTTATTTCTGCCCTTTATGCAATTGTTTTTTAGGGGATTTTTTTTTTCGGGGGTGGATATTTGCTGTCAAAGTGAGGCCAAAGTGAATGGGAGTCAATGGGATGCTAACAGCAGGTGATGGCTTGGTTAGCAATGGCTGCCCCTATGGAAGGTACACTTTCCGGGGGCTGGATTACCCCGTTGGGAAAAACCAAACTCTGGTCAGGCCAATCACAGCGTGTGTAGAGTCGGTGGGCGGGCTTTACATAATGACGGTACGAGTTGCGGAGGTTCTGCGTGCCACTCGTAAACACAGAAGCTGGCGAACAGCGGTCTTTTGAATCGGCTTTGACTCTGGAAGACTTGGAGTTAAGCTTGGAGTTAAGCCGTAGTCAACGCTTCTCGTTTACTTTGAATGGGTGACGTCATGCGTTGCCGAACTGAATTGTGGGTTCCGTTGCGTCGCTTCACTCGCGTTGCAAGCATAGGTTGCAAGCGGCAAAAGTTGAAGATTTCTCAACTTTTCAAGCGCCAACGCAGGCGTCATCCAATCAGATCACCCTATGCAAATATCCTAGAGCAGACGCTAGCCAATAGCGTTCGTTTAAAACACTGGTGAATGAAGAGTGAAGAACGATCTAAAATGGAGGAAAAGCTAATAATTGCGGTGGGTAATCACCCGGTCCTTTACGACCAATCATTGTTTACATACTGGGAGACAAACCGGAGAGACCAGGCCTGGAAGGAGGTGGCAGAGACGGTTGGAGAATCTGGTATGTATCATGCTTGTATTCTGTCCGTGTACTCTGTTTATCATTGAATGACAGGCAGCATATCATATCATGTGTGGATCAAATAGGCGCTATCGCCCAGCCAAATGAGGAATAAAATATTAAAGTGATCAGTTTTCATACACAAAATAATGAATTACATTTGAGTGGAAGGTGGATTTGACCGTTTATCTGTCAGTTGGCTGGTAGATGGTAAACGCTTAAAAAAATGTATTTATTATGAACCTTGCATAATTGAAATCTATACCAGAACCTGTTTTATTTGGCATGTTTAATTCAGTTCTTATTTTAATAACTAAACAAGTTTAAACACTTGAGCAACACTTGTTGTATTTGAATTAATTGTTTAATTTATTTACATTTTTGCATGTCAGAGGATACATGTAGGACCCGATGGAAGTCACTGGGGGACAGATTTAGGAAGGAGAAGAAAAAAGAAAGGGAAATGACAAGGAGTGGGGCAGGGTCGCCTGGGACCCAACCCTGGCGTTTCATGGCGGTGTTGGGATTTCTCACACCATTCCTTCATGACCGTGAGACGTCCAGCAACATCCCCAGACGACCTCTGCCCCCTTCACATCAGTCCATCAGTCCAGAGCCAGAGGAGGACAGCCAGGTCAGAGAAGACAGCCAGGCCATCACCCAGCAAGCCCCTTCAAGCAGAGGAGATGAGGCAGGCAGTGACACAGGCAGGCAGAACCTAACAAAGCTCTCAAATACATTATTATTTCAGTACTATCAAGGAGGGTTAAGTCATTTAAAAAATCAATGTCAATCTGTGTAGAGCTGAACCATATGCTGCAAAGTTTAGGCCACACAACCGTTGACACCTAATGCGTAATAACGTTATATAATAAATTATTTCAAAGAATGATTTGACATTAAAATCATGCCATGTTCATTGATTATCAATTGTTGCTGTAACTATGCAGGCAGACAGACAGAGCAGGAGGAAACTGTCGAGATCAATGACAAGGGTAGGAAGAGAAAAAAAAAGGGAAATGTCTTCTTTTGAGAGAGGACTGTTGGCAGCAATTGAGCCCCTGACGCAGATGACCACGCTGCCACATCCACCACCACCGCCGCCGCCTCCAACACCAGCAGCAGATGAAGACGAGGTTTTCTTTCAGAGCCTCTTGCCGTCCCTTCGTAGGCTTTCTGTGCTGAGGAGGGCCAGGCTTCTGCACACACACACACACATACATATTACATACATACAGCACTAAAATAAACATATTAAAATAATCGTATGGCTGTATTGTTTTCTCATGTTCATATAGAATAATACAGTAAGTATTTTAAATTTGTCGTATCATACAGCGCTGTCGACGCAATACAATCACTTAAAGGGATAGTTCTCCCAAAAATGTAAATTCTGTCATCATTTACTCACCCTCAAGTTGTTCCAAACCTGTATGAGTTTCTTTGTTCTGTGAAGGCCTTTGTATTTTCTCTCCAGTGAAAATCTGCTCAAATCATGAATGTATTAGTTGAAAGCAGGGCTGAAAGGGCAAAGGCTATGTACATTATGACATGGTGATGAAAATATAAAACCAACATGTTAATTTAATGTAAAAAATAATTGTTATGACACTTGGAATCTGCACTTTTACGAAAAATATAGGTAGCTCTTAAAAGAGCTTTTGGGTTTTGTGGCTCTGAAAAGAGCCTTTGGCGTATTCTATGAATTCGGCTGCCATGGCACTGCACCCTCCTGGTTGAAGTAGTAGGCACAGTACGTCTCTCGGAGTTGGATAGCTCTACGGGTGGCATTGTTGGAGCCCATCCTTGGTGCATCTCGCAGGGCCTCAGGAGCTGAAGATGGCTCAATGGTGTGTTCAGCTCTGTGTGCGCATCTTCTCCCCCTTTCCAGCAGGGGCGGACTGGCCATCTGGCGTACCGGGCGTTTTCCCGGTGGGCCGCTGGACAATGTGGGCCTGCCCATTGCTACGTAAATATATGAAGAATAAATTATAGTAAAACTACGTAGCCTATATCCTTCCGTCAGCCCAGACGAATGGCCCGCGCAGCCCTCTTGAGGCAAAACTCCATGCAAAACTCTAATCTATAGCCTGCTCAGTCCCAGTGTCTCAGTGGTGTAAAAGCGCTCGTCAATGTCAAAATGTTTGCGATATCCAATCAAATTCAACGAGGCGGCATTTACTGTGCACAGCAGCCGAGCAGCGCGGGCGACACTTGAATGCGAGCCGAGGTAAGAGCTGAATACGAGTCAATGGGCAGCAATATTTCCCGACTGTTAACGATTTTAAAAATGTTAAACGACGGACATTAATTTCCAGGGATGTAAACTACTGTTGAGCTTTCAGAATGAATCAGATTATAATGCCTTTTACGTTATTCGTCGTCAAAGAATGCACAAAGAAACATTAGCGTAGGTGTCGCAGTTTTCAGCATATCAGAGGGAATGTTTGTCTTTCTGTTTCCAGGCTTTCTTCAGTAATTTCACAATCATTTTCAAATGATTCATAATACTCAAAATATCTTTCTCATATATCATGCTAAAACTGGCAACTTTCATATTCAAGTGGCCAATGGAAAGTGACATATGTCACTTATTATATAAAATAAATATATAATTTGCTAGTTACATGCATTATTTTACACACTGGTAATCAAAAGTTTGAAATAATTAAGACTTCTTAAATTGTTTTTGAAAGAAGAAGGCTGAATTTATTTGATCAAAAATACAGTAAAACCACAAATATTAAGAAATATTGATACAATTTCCAATAGGCCTAGTTGTTTTCTATGAGAATGTATTGTAAAATGTAATTTATTTCTGTAAAAGCTGACTTTTCAGCATCATTACTTCAGTAAGTGTCACATGATCCTTCAGAAATCATTTTAATATGCTGTATTTTTCATATCATTTTTAAACTCTTTTCCACTATTTGAGCTCAATTCCATAAAATTACAGATGTCTAGATACTATAGCCACTAGAAAGGCACCCTAAAACAGTCCACATTCTGCACTACATCCTAAGTCTTCTAGACCAGAGTCCTGCACGGGTGACGGGTGACCCGCGAATATTGCTGAAACGGGTGAAAAACATCCTACTGTGTCGGATACGGGTGCGGGTCGGACAAGGGAGAACACGGGTCTAAACACGGGTTTTAAACAGTCACGTGCAAACGAATATAGGCCTATATATAAAAATATATGCATGTATATTGTAGATGTGTTCCTAAAAATATGCATATACAAAAATATGCCTTGCCTGTATTTCAAGTTGATTTTCAAATCCATATCAGTTTATTTGTTCTCCTCCCAGGAGAATCACAACCGCGCGCGCGCTCTGCCTGCACTCGTCGAGATGGATCATGAGGAGTTGAAGAAAAGATAGCCGCAAATGTGGAAGTTCATCGCTGAGGAAGCACGCAGCTAACTGTGGTAACAAAACCAAGCACACGCAGTTCAATCGAACAGTATTTTTGTTATGGTTCCTGAGTTTAGTCTCTTAATAACACTGTCTTAGTAGCCTACATTAAGCCACTTTTGTACTTTTGTACATAGTATACGTTATTAGTATTATGTTTACTGAGTTTGGTCTCTTAGTAACAGTGTCTTACCTACATTAAGCCACGTTAAGCGTTTTAGAATGTCCCGAAGTTGTCCTTAAGTTAATGGTCGTGTAATAACTTATGTATGCTGGCAATAAACATTTTTGTAAGTGTGTCTGTAGTAAACGTTGTTTGTACGGGAAGAAGGAGGCGGGAACCGGCGGACAATCAAAACATTTAATCAAAATAAAATGGCGGCGACAGCCCCTCACGGTCGACTGCCGCCTACATACAAACAAACACAAAATGAAAATAAAAAGCTGCAGCCCCTCACGGACGACTGCAGCGAACACAAAATAAAACATAACACAAAATCCAGGCCTGGTCCTCTCTCGTCCCTCACTGTCGTCGCTCCTCCTTTATAGTCCCTCACTCCTCCGCGAGGGCCGAGATCGCTGGGATGTGATGTAAACTACTGTTGAGCTTTCAGAATGAATCAGATTATAATGCCTTTTACGTTATTCGTCGTCAAAGAATGCACAAAGAAACATTAGCGTAGGTGTCGCAGTTTTCAGCATATCAGAGGGAATGTTTGTCTTTCTGTTTCCAGGCTTTCTTCAGTAATTTCACAATCATTTTCAAATGATTCATAATACTCAAAATATCTTTCTCATATATCATGCTAAAACTGGCAACTTTCATATTCAAGTGGCCAATGGAAAGTGACATATGTCACTTATTATATAAAATAAATATATAATTTGCTAGTTACATGAATTATTTTACACACTGGTAATCAAAAGTTTGAAATAATTAAGACTTCTTAAATTGTTTTTGAAAGAAGAAGGCTGAATTTATTTGATCAAAAATACAGTAAAACCACAAATATTAAGAAATATTGATACAATTTCCAATAGGCCTAGTTGTTTTCTATGAGAATGTATTGTAAAATGTAATTTATTTCTGTAAAAGCTGACTTTTCAAAGTCAGCAGATCGCTGCGGCGCGCAGCTGGCGCTCATCCTCCCTGATGTGCGCCGCCTCGTCCCGCCCTCACGGTCCCTCGGCCTCGCTGCTCGCCACATACCCCCAACGCGATCACGGCGGCCGCGGGACCTGGGGGTAAGAACAGCGAGGTGAGAGAACGGAGCGGGGAGCATGAGGAGCGACAGAGACGAGAGAGTGGAGAGAGGAGAGAAAAAAAAAAAAAAAAAAATTCTGGTCCGGTTCCCAGACACACTGCCGCTCGGTCCTCAGCCAGCCGAGAGGCTCTTCCTCGCGGTGCCATGCGGTGGTACTGGACGGCCGGTGGACGGCTCGACACTCCTCCGCCCCCTGGCGGCCGGCGGTGGCTCCTCCTTCTGAGGGCGGCCGGAAGCGAGTCCCCGTCCCGCGCTCCCTGCTCCTCCCCAACCTGGCGGACGGCAGCGCTCCGGCTCCTCCCCAATATGGCGGGCGGCAGCAGGCTTCGGCTCCGGGCAAGCGCTGGGGACTCCTTCGCCCCCTCGCGGACGGCAGCCACCCCACCTCGACCCAGGGGCACGGCAGCGAGCTCTCCGTCCCACCGACCTTCATCCGCTCCAGCACCACCGCTTCGGGCAGCCGCTCGCGGACTTCTCTCCTCCGCGCTGCCCGAACTCCGCGGCACCGCGATCCCCCTCAGCTGCGAGGGCTCTTCGACAGCGTGTCCCTCCTTCCTCCCGGGTTTCGGCACCACTGTAGTAAACGTTGTTTGTACGGGAAGAAGGAGGCGGGAACCGGCGGACAATCAAAACATTTAATCAAAATAAAATGGCGGCGACAGCCCCTCACGGTCGACTGCCGCCTACATACAAACAAACACAAAATGAAAATAAAAAGCTGCAGCCCCTCACGGACGACTGCAGCGAACACAAAATAAAACATAACACAAAATCCAGGCCTGGTCCTCTCTCGTCCCTCACTGTCGTCGCTCCTCCTTTATAGTCCCTCACTCCTCCGCGAGGGCCGAGATCGCTGCGGCGCGCAGCTGGCGCTCATCCTCCCTGATGAGCGCCGCCTCGTCCCGCCCTCACGGTCCCTCGGCCTCGCCACAGTGTCTATAATGTAATATGCTAAACTGACTTTATTGCGGGTGCGGGTCGGGCGTCGGTTCTATTTTAAGCGGGTCGGGTCGGGTGCGGATTTTAATTAGTGCTGTTGTCGGAGAAGGGGTCGGATGCGGTTTTAAGCACTGCGGGTACGGGCGGGTGCGGGTTTACAAAATCGGAGCTGTGCAGGACTCTGTTCTAGACAAAATAGCATTTTATATGGTCTGATTTTATGGTAGGTATTGAACTTAATGATATTAAACTACAGTGTATGGAAAAGAGAAATCAAAATTTGTATACAAAAAAAAATAAATACAATTTGCCATGTGCACCAGGAAAGACAAATTATAAACTGAAGAAGTATGCCTGTCATTCAGTATGATAAGCATTTCAATAAAACAATTCATATAATTCATATTTTTGAATAAATAGCTTCTGTGTTTAAAATTGCCCTGTGTATAATGAGCTGGTGGGTTTATGGTGAGGTGTGTTGCACACCGGGTGTGATGGGCCGCTTTGTGCCAGAAAGTCCAGGGCCACTTTTTTGCCCCAGTCCACCCCTGCTTTCCAGTGTCTTCATGCGCAGGAAGTTGTGCAACACACATGTGGCCTTCACACACACCTCTGCAACCTCTGGACTGGTTGCAATGAGACGGGCGGTACATCCGCCACCGAGCTGAGAGGATGCCAAAGGCGCACTCAACTACCAACCTAGCCCGGCTGAGGCGGTAATTGAACACCCTTTTCTCTGGTGGGATGTGATGTCCAGGGTATGGCCGCAAGAGGTTGGTCATCAGTGGGAAGCCCTCATCCCCTGCAGATTGACCATTATTTGGCTTGACACCGGAGTGGTCTGGATCAGGTGATGATGGACCAGGATCGGCTTGGGTTCCTGTCAGGTCGGGGTTGGACTTCTGGTCAAGTCTCGAGCTCAAGCCCTCCACCAAGGACAGCAAGTGTTATCTCCTATCCAATACAAAGATTATATGAACATGTGAACTCATGAATGTTTTTTTTTTTTTTTAGCTGATTTACAACAGAACTGAATTCTTGCAATTGCATCACTAATTGTGTTATTTTCCTGTTTATTACTGTGAAGCTGCTGTGAAACAATCTGTATTGTATAAAGCGCCGTATAAATGAAGCTGACTTGACTTGACTATAACAAGAACATGAACACAAATTTGAAAACCTCACTACAAATAATCCAGAATTGAAGATAAATGATATTAATCCTACTCTGTCTGTTACACTACCTCACACCTGAAATCACTGATCGAGTGAATCTCCTGAACTTCTCCTGAACTTCTCCAGATCATTTCTAATCCATTCATGTTGTAACACCTGCTCTAACGTCGGCCGTTTCGTTGGATCCCGGGCTAGGCACTGGCTAATCAGATCACTGCATTCTGTACACATTTTATTAAGGAGAGAGCTGGTTAGTCATGATGACCATGTGACACGAATGTTGGCAATTATGAAAACAGCATCTGGTGAACTATAAACTGAATGCATTTCAACTTGAAACATCTTACATACTTCACCTTTACCTGTTTCTAAACAGAGCCTTTGCTTTATGTGTGTGTGTTTATCGATATTCTTCACTCACCTTTGGATAAGTTGGAGTTCTGAAATGTTACTTTGGCCTGTGTGATTTCCGTTCTATTGCCAAAGGGAGAACGTCCGTTAACCATCAGGTACAACAACACCCCTAGAGCCCAGACATTTGATGGGACGGCGTGGAATCGAGATTCTGTGAAGACTTCAGGTGGGCAGTAAGAAGGTAATCCTGTGAGCAAGACATTTTTGCACATTGTTGAGCAATTTCTTCAAAGCATCAAATAATCAGAAAGTCACTACATCCAGGTTTCCACACTCCAAAAATACTCACCACGGTATATTTTTGTCTCGTAGCCATCACCACTAAGTAGCTGACCGCAGCCAAAGTCGATCAGCTTGAGCTCTAACGTGTTTGTCTTCACCAGGAAATTCTCTGCATGAACGTCATTATGAAAAACGCCATGCTCGATGCAGTGCTGTACCGCCAGCGCAGCCTGTCGCAGGATGACCCGTGCTATTGTTTCATCCAGTTGACACGAATGACGAATGATGAAGTCCAGCAAGCTCTCGCAGGGGTCAGGGAACTCCATTATGAGAACGAATGTCCGAGGATGTTCAAACCAGTCGTACAGTCGGACGACGTAGGGGCTTATGGGTTCATGCCTCATCATTAGCAGCAGCGCCACTTCTGTAACGAGAGGTTCGGGATGCCCGGGCTAGAGAAAAGTAGTAGACAGAAGGTTAGCTGGGTAAAAATCTGAAGAAAACCTATCATTTTTAAATGTACTTTTCTTTGATCTTTACAGACACGATCATCAGAGCCTTTCCAGGTTTATTGATCTATTACATTTACACCTAATGCTTCCTACAGGTGTATTGACTACAGTAATCAGCACTTAAACAACAAACAGCACTTAAACAACAAATACAACTTTTGACCAACTTACAATATCAAGATAACGATCATTGTCAATCTTGTCCATCTGCTTGATGGCAACGTGCAAAAAAAAAAAACAGCGTTCAATAACGGTATTCAAGCGCCTGACTTTGCACATAACATTTACGATTTGAGCATCTAAGTATTAACCCATCTGTATTAAGAATGTTTTGATGCATGCAAGAGCAAAAATGTTTGTACAATTCAGCAAGATTGCTTTACCTTTTTGCCATCAAACTTCCGTGTTCCCTTGAACACTCTCCCAAAAGTTCCGGATCCAATCATCTCTCCCACGTTATAGAGAGTCTCAAAGGAGTCTGAAAAACAAAATATGAGAAATGTATGAGCTTGCAAACAAGACGATAATAATACTGTTTAAAACAATGTTGGAGAAATAATGTCTTTAATAATTTTAATAATAAATAATACTTTTACTTTAAAAAAAGGTTCCCAGTAAAATGAAATCCAATGTGACTGTACACTGCCCAGCCTTATTTCAGTCTCACCTGTTGAGCTCGTGTTCACCGGTGAAGCCTCCATAAGGCCATTTGAAGTCTCCGTTGGCTCGACGGGAACTTGACCTGGCAGCGGATGGCACATCCACTCTTCGTCGCTCCAACTGCCCTGTTCGTTTCGGCTATCCGATCTATCGCCACTCCACCTCCAATCGACGATGTACGAGCCTCTGCTGCTAAGGCTCAACGACTCTCTGCAGAACCGCCTCACTGTATTGTCCTCAGAGAGGGACAAATGTGATGTGGACATGATGCCTGCTGAAGACATTTTTAATAATATTAATAATCTATGTCAGTGGTGAAATTGTTACTTTATGTTTTATTTTTTTCAACTTTCTATTTTCAATGACACATTATTTTGTTAACTGAGCCATAACTTGTGTAATAAAAGCCTATTCTGACCTCTGCGATAGCCTTTAGATGGAGTTGACGGACGTCCATGATCATCTGGGCTCTGCCGGCTGCCGCTCTGCCACTCTCTCTTCCTGTCAGTCCGACCTGTTGGCACAGAAACAGAAAACTCAGAAGACAGAAGCGCTAAATGTGTAGGAAGCTCCTGGATCTGTGATTGCTAGATCCTTTGTTTTATATTAAAAATATCAGTGCAAACAAGACGATAATAATTCTGTTTAAAACAATGTTGGAGAAATAATGTCTGCAGATTGACCATTATTTGGCTTGACGCCGGAGTGATCTGGATCAGGTGATGATGGACCAGGATCGGGCTCTGGCTCCAGATCCGCTGGAGGAACAAAAGACTCCACAACATCCACATCACTGAGACAACAGCAGAGGAGCGAGCGCCTCACAGCCTTACACACGTTCCTGAGGAAAGAACGAACTCGTTTCCTCT